>NC_056743.1:1811892425-1812107425 GCF_019279795.1 Protopterus annectens
TTGATTTGGTCCTTCAACTTTGGTGCTACGTGTGCAAATAAAAGTTTTGGAATCTACAAATTATTTTATTTGGCTCTGCTCAGCGGTTCCTGCTTTATTTCTTGGCTTGTTGTTTTTTCGTTGGATTTTGTTATGATGTACCCTTAACAAAGCCAAAATGGGTTGGGTATAGAGTTTGAAGGTCACCTATGTCCTTGTTGATAAGGCGCATGATTGTTCTTTCCACGGCTTTGCAAATGAGACTGATTAGATTTATAAATCTATAGTTCTCTGGGTAGGTTGATGGCCCCACTTTGTGCAAGAGGATTACTGCTGCTGTTCTCCACTCTGTTGGAATTATTTATTTTTTATTATTTATTTATTTATTGACATTTGTTGACTGGGAAAGTCCACTGGGTCAGAAACCCATTTTCAGTTGAGGCCTAGGGATAAAAGCTTCACAGTTAAACAAAGTATTATACAATAATTATACAAGAATAAGTACAGAAACAAATATATGTTGCAGAGATGCATATAGATTCTTAGTGGTATACAATCAATCAAAAACAATAGTAGTGAAACTTTAGTAAAGTATAGCATATTTTCAAACCACGAGTAGTCAAGAATACATAGTAAAATTGATACATTTCTTAGGTTGGAGAAATAATGATTCATTTGCGAAATAGAAGATATTAGAGAAGGTTAAGGCAGATTCCTAGCTTATTATGTTTGTGAAGCTAATGGGGCTTACATTGTATTTCACAGGTGCAGCTGGGATTGTTTCAGAAGTGGGTTTTGAGAGCAGTTTTAAAGGCCTTGAGTGAGTTGAGTTGAGGAACCAAGCCAGTTCTCATGCTATGGTTAAAGAGCACACCAAGTAGATTTCTATGTCCTGTTTTAGATTGCTTAATAAACATCCTGGGATGTTATCTGGTCCCACTGAGGCCATATTTTTGGCCTTAGAGAATACAGATAAGACCTGCTCTCTAAAGATACTAGGCAGAGGAATGGTGTCGAGTATGTTTGATGTATGGCCAGTGGGGCCAGAGATGTGAAGTTAAGACCAAATCTGTCAGCTAGTAGTTTAGCGATTTCCTAGTAGGTTGGCGATTTCCTCTGGTGCACTATTAATGGTACCATCTATTACAAGTTCCGCAGAAAAGGCCCAGAATTTTAAAAGCAACAAGAGTGCCCAGGTACAAAAAAGATAAAATGTATTTAGTGATTTCGTCTCCAAATACAAGTCTTCTTCAGAATAGTTTTAAAACCAAGTACATAGTTTTAAATATACACTCCTGCAAAATCATTGGTTGAACCTGACCTGACACACATCCCTGTTTAATTATATCCTTAACCTTAAAAACATAACATACATAACAAAGAAAGAAAAAAAGATACAAAACCACTGTTGAATTCTGAAAGGTGACCCGTTATCATAATTAAATACAAAACGCAGATTTAAGTTTTAATAAAGGACAAAGGGAAATTCTGTCATTCAGGCCAGGATGAACACTAGCATTCTTCCTTACCTGCCATTTCATTTCCAAAAATTCTAGATAGTCATCAAGTGGGCATTCCCTTTGTCCTAATTCTACATGATCTATAACACAAAATTTAAAGAAATGGGTAGGGTGGTCCTTAATGTGCCTAGAAAGGGAGTTATTTTCGTTATTGTTGGTTATATTATACATGTGTTGGCAAATTCTCTGTTTATTAGCGCTTTTGGTCTTGCCTACATAAAATCTGTCACAAGTCTGGCAAAATGTCACATACACTACCCCCTTAGAATAACAAAAATACTTTTTCCTGAGTTTGATCACACCAAAATTCCTGATGTTGATCTGTTCTGCCTCTAGTATGAATTTACACTGAGGGCATCTCCCACATTTAAGACTTCCACCCTTCCCACTGTATATGAGAGTTCTTTCCAACATACCTTTTAAGGCAGTCTCTTTCTTATACACTGTAGAGGGATGATTACCTAACACAGTGGGTGTTTCTGAATCTAATGTGAATACATTCCAGTGTTTCTATATAACATTGCAAATTTAAAAAAAAATGGTGGTAAATGGTAAAACAAGGGCCCTCTCAAATCTCTTTTTGTTGTTCAAAAGGCATGTTTGTCCCATCCCCACCCTGTTACACAAAAGTGTAAATATATACCTTTGAGTCTCTTTGTTCTAACTTCATTCATGATGTTCGCTACAAACAATTCAGGATACCCTCTTTTGGTCAACATTCCCTGTAGCAATCCACACTCCCTGATAAAATCGCCTAATTCAGATATCATTCTGGCCAGTCTTACATATTGCCTTTTGCCTAGGGCTTTTTTATGTGTAGGGTGCCAGCTATCAAACTGTAGCAGTGAATTAGAATATTAGAATATGTAGGTTTCCTATACAACAGGGAAGCAAAGCTTTTTGAGCTGTAGTCCTTCCTCAAAATCACATCCAAGCAGTGGTGGCTGGTGACTTCAAATCAAAGGGGGGTTGCAGGAGACAGCTGAATGGGTGGGGTCAATGGAAAGGGGTGCGGCCAACTAGAAAGGGGAGGAACTATGCTTAAAACCACAAAAAACTAACTAAATACACTGCCGTGGGTGCCAAACCGTCATTATGAGAGTCCAATCAACACAAAATGAAGTGTAGAAGAATAAAAATATTTCAATGCATTGGCTGCATGACAGCTTAGTTAATATCTAGATGGAAACAAAAAGGTTGTGAGGCATGAAAAAATAAATTACTTTTTTAAATACATTAATGGAATGCCAGTCAAAATCAAGTATAAGAAGAACAAGTAGCACTCAACTCAAACCACTTCTTGCACTGCAGTTCTAATTATAATTTATATTCAGCTTTATTAAAGTACCAAGTAACATGCTGAAAGTAGAAATCTCTGATGCCCCCACTTGTAAAAATGTTCCTTATCCAAAGAAAGACCTGCTGCCTGACAACTATCTACTTGTTTCATGGGGAAAACATGATCAAAGTAAAAAATGAAAAGCAAACAAGAAATAAGCTCAAGATACATTGCTTAAAAGGATTACTGTACAGGTTATGAACCACACGATTGGCATTCTGTTTAGTTTATGGGTAAAGCCTGCAGAGATGACTGGAAGTCTCCAAGTGTAATGAGCTTCTTAAAATAATGTAATCCTGTCCTTTATTACAAATACTGTCATATGCATTTCAATACCCAAGGCTTATACATTATCTAGTTAAGTATTCTCTACATGGCAACAACAGAAAGGCTTTCAATGTTGGCAATTCTTTAACAGTATGCTTATTAAAGCTTACTTGCATCTTACAATCTCAGCCAGGCTTACCTGATGGTCATTAAAGTATTGCTACTTAAACACAGAGCAACAGGCACTTTGAGTAATAAGCATAAATCAACAGTACAAAAAAATATGACGGAAACCAGACCATTCTGCAAAAATCAAGGACAGATGAAAAGCCACTCTAGCACTTGTGTCTACCTTGAATGGGGGGATACCCTGCACATTTACACTGCATAACTACTCCTTTCCTTGCTTCGACACATCCAGAGTCACTACATGGGGGAGTGGGGTGCAACAAGTATGTCACAATTTGAAATGTCTCTGGCTGACTGTGATGACCCTGACACATTTGTCATACTTCTCAACCTCAGAGCAAGAAATCTGGACAAAGACATACAAAGAAGTGGGACAAAGGCCCAAAAACAAGGACAATTTTTAAAAATATTGCTCTTATAAACTTAGAAAGATAATAGAATAGGTCTTGCATTAGTATGAATTTTCTGAATGGTATGAAATCTGAAACTCAAATGTCTATCATCATTTTCTAACTTCAGTCTTTAATGATTTGTCACTAATTTGCCAAAAAAACACAATTTTATGAAAAATGGACCAAAAATGTGATGTAAAAATATAAAATAGCCACACAATACAGCTGGGAACCTGTCAAAAAAGGGACACTTTAATATTAGTACTGCTAACTTGAACAGCTGACAAAATAAAAGAATCTACATGCATTTCTGAAATAAAAGTAATCTATAACTATGATTACAGTTATTTCTTAATTGTAAACCCTCCATGTTTTCTTCCAAAATTGCTATTTTGCGGAGGGATTATTAGGGGAAGAGCAACATTTTGAGCCCAAATCAGGGACAGTTGAGAGGTTTGGCTATGCCTAATTCTACAAAGCAATTTGCATGTACCTCTCAACCTGTTATATATTGGGGGAACATATAAACAGTACTAAAAATTGCTCTTGTATAAACTGAGACAGTTGATAGAACAACAAATCTTAACTTTAGCATGCATTGGTTATGAAGTCTGAAACTCAGTGTGTCATTATTTAGTGACTTAATTCCTAAATGATTTGCCACAAATTTTATGAGGAACAAACCAAAAATAAGAAGCAAAAATCTATTCATTCTTTGAAAATCTGGACATTTGAGAGGTATAGTTCAGCAGGAGCCAAGGAAGCCCGCAGGATTTTTTGCAGGGGGGGTGCAAACTCAAGCCCCTCCCATGCAGCCCCACCCCTCTGCTGTCCCCGCCCACTCAGCCCCCCCCCCACCCACGCAGCCATTCCAGTGTCCCATTACTTGGCTATTTCTCCCCATTTGTCATAGACACTGTTCAAATCTCTGTGTGCATACTGTTTTATGCTTTACTTCTACAATGATTACAGATATCTGGATTTCATTTACAACTTTTATTTCATAGTTTCATAGTTTAGTAATAGGCTATCTGCCCTGGGGCATTTGCAAGGCTAGCCCTAGAGATGTGGCTTTCTCCACCCCATGTAGTGGTACTAAGGTGTACAGAATAAATTTAGAATACTGTGCCTTTGTCTAGTAGTGACACATTGAAGACCCCCTTACTTATTAAAATTAGTTTACTGTGCCTCTGTCAAGTAGCGACACAGGGTGACCCCGGTAAACCTACGATCTCCCATCCACTCGTCAAGATTTCTCTTGAAGAGAGTCAGTGAGGGGCTCTGCCTAACATGAACTGGGATTCTGTTCCAGAGTATGGGAAGCCTCTGAGTTATGAATCTGTCCCTCCAGCATGTTCTATTCATGTTTGTACTGAGGTTTAAATCTTTGGCTCTCGTGGTTCTTATGGATTTGGATTTTTGAGGTGGAGCATGTCCATCAATTCCTGGTTGGACATGGCCTTGTACGTCAGGCACAGATCACCTCTGAGCAGGCGGTATGCTACTGAATAGAGCTGGAGTTTCTTTAGCCTGGTAGCATATGACATATGTTGGAGACCCTTGATCCTCTTGGTGAGGTACTTCTGGGGTCTCTCCAGCTGTTGTAAGTGCCGGGTGAGGTACATACCAAATGGGGCATTCTACTCAATCATGGGCCTGATAAGGGAGGAGTACAGGGCATGATGACCTCCTTTGATCTGGATGTGAACCCCTTCATGATAAGGTGGGCAAGGTAGAAAGTCTTTCTAACCACTTTGGCAACATGGGTGTCAAATGAGAGGTCACTATCAACTTGGGTCCCCAGGTCTCTGATTACTTTTTCCGTACTCAGTGGGTTACTGTCTATGTGATAATTTGTGGGTACTTTGTTTTTCCCAAAGGGGATGACTATACATTTCTTGGCATTCAGTTTAAGGCCATGATTCTGGCACCAGTTGTCCGTTTCAGTGAGGCCTTTCTGTAGGATGTATGTGTCAGCTGGTGTATCGACTATGGCGCCTAGTTTGCAGTCATCTGCGAACTTTGTCAGCCACAACCCTCCCATGTTTGCTTTCACATCTGAGAAGTAAATGCCGAACAAGAGGGGCCCCAGGACAGAGCCCTGTGGGACACCACTTGTGACTGGCTTTGAGTCTGACATGGCTCCCGCAATTTTGATTTTATGAGTTCTGTTCTTTAGCCAGTTTGCAACCCATCTTGTGACATATGGATTTACATTTAAGCTGTTTAGCTTATCTATGATCCCTGAATGGGGTATTGTGTCGAAGGCTTTAGAAAAGTCCAGGTAGGCTGTATGGACTGCCTTGCCCTCATCAATGGCTCTAGTGACTGTTTCGAAAAAGTCAACCAGGTTCAAAAGGCAGGATCTGCCCTTTACAAAGCCGAACTGGGTGGGATTTTTTTTTTTTTTTTAATTTTATTTAACATTTGTTGACCGGGAAAGTCCGACTAGGTTCCACAGATCCTGTTTTCAGCGGAGGCCCGGGGAGAAATGCTCCAGAAGCATGTCTTTAGAATGTGGGAGGAAACCGGAGTACCCGGAGGAAACCCACGCAAACGCAGGGAGAACATGCAAACTCCGCACAGAAGGCACCCCAGCCGAGAATCAAACCAGAGAACCTCTTGCTGTGAGGCGACAGCGTTAACCACTGCACCACTGTGTCTGTAGGTCCCCAATGTCGTTGTTTATGTGTTCCATAATAATTTTTTCCATAGCTTTGCAGACCAGGCTGGTTAAGCTTATGGGGCGGTAGTTCCCAGGGTCTGTAGTGGAGCCTCCCTTGTGGAGTGGGACCACTGTTGCTGTACGCCAGTGTTCAGGTACATATCCTGTAGTAAGGCTAAGGTTAAATAACATTTTTGTATGCGGGTTTAGCTCCTCTTGGAGTTCATGTATCACGCAGCCGGGGATACCATCAGGTCCCATAGATGCTGTGTTTTTTGCTTTGCTGAGGGCGGTTCTCACCTGGACATCAGAGATGACAGGGAGGTTACATTCAGCTGGGATGAGTATTTCTTCTTTTGGAGGTGAGGGAGGGGAGAAATTTGTGCTGAACCTGTCTGCCAGAATGTTGGCAATATCTGTGGGTTCGGTAAATTTTTTGTCGTTGTGTACTAACTCTGAGCATATCTGAGGGTTTCCGTTCAGGTTTCTAACATAACTGAAGAATGCCTTGTGGTTATCTTTAGTGTCCTTGGCGATTTTTCTCTCAAAGTTGGCCTTGGATGTTTTTATGAGAGAACGTAGCTTTCTACTAGTGCTGATCAGAGATGCCTTCCCTTTATGGGATTTTGCTCTCTCTTGCAGTAGCTTCCTTCTTTTGTTATACAATTAGTTTATGGCTGGGGTCCACCAGACAGGACGCTTTCCTTTGGTGGAGAGGGTCTTGGTTTTATTTGGGATTGCATGATCCATGCATTCTTGGAGATGTCCGTAGAAAGCATTTGTGTAGGATTCAGCATTGTGGGATGTGGTTTCCATTGGCCCTGTGGGCTTAAATGATACCATCTCAGTCTTAAGAAGTGTAAAGTTGGCTTTTGAGAAATTTCTCACTGTAGTCTTTTGTGCTGGGGGTGGAGGTGGTAAATGTATATCCACGGTGATTAGTTTGTGGTCAGATCTCACCAGTGAGCGGGATACTTCCGGTGTGGAGCATTTTGTTCCCATGTTTGTGATGATCAGGTCTAGTATATTATCCCCCCTTGTGGGAGAGGTGACTAGCTGTTCCATTGCATTTGAGTTTATGAATTCCAGGAACCTTTGCGCTAGGGTGTTCGGGCTAGAATAGTGCACCCAGTCTATGTTAGGGTAGTTGAAGTCTCCCAATATGATGGTATTTGGTGAGACATTCATATCTTCCAATGTCTTCAGGAAGGCTGAGTGGGGTTCTTGAGGTTGGGAGGGTGGTCTGTAACATGCAACCAGTTGTATAGCAGTTTTGCCCATGGTTAGCTGCACCTGGATGGTCTCCGATGCTTCATGAGTTGCCACTAACCTGGAGGTGTGGGTATCCTTGATGAATATGGACACTCCCCCTCCCTTTGTGGTTTGGGCCGGGTTTTGGGGCCGAAAAGCATGATACGAGGTAAAGCCTGGTAGCACTGGGGTGCTCTCAGGAGCCTTGAACCAGGTCTCGGTTACAGCGCAGACATCGATGTTCTCCATACTGAGGAGTGCTTCGAGAGCCTGCATCTTGAGATTTAGACTTCTGGTGTTGAGCAGCATTACCCTTAATTTTTTTCCATTTTTATTTTCTAAGGAGGTGGGTTCGTCTTTTGAGCCTTGCCTAAAAAAGGCACTATGGGGTGGCAAGAGCCTTAGCCAATATCCGGAAGCCCAGTGGTGACAGGTGCAAGCCGTCCCTTGCGAAGCAGCGTGGCTTGTCCAGCATGTCATCCCAAGCAGACATTGGATCCCCCTAGAATGACACCAGTAATTGAGCCAATTATTAAAGCTGATCATCTTGTCTTTGTATTGTGTCATCATTCTTGGTGAGGGCAAGATGCTGCTCAGGGTCAGGGTCATACCAGCCTGGGCTACATAATCAGAGAGCTCCTCTATGTCTCTTTTCATGTAGTCCAAGGAGGTACATCTCAGGTCATTCATGCCGGCATGGACAATGACGGAGTCATATTTGTATGTGCTTTTGAGTGACCTGAGTGCGTGTGTTATATGGCGGATCCTAGCCCCCGATAGGCAGCTTACCGTTACCCTCTCCTTGCACAGCCTGGTAAGTGGGAAGTCAGTGTGTCTGACTATAGAGTCACTTATCACTAGTGTATCAGGCATAGTGTTTGGCCTTAAGGGCTGTGATTTATTGACACACCGATTTATTGAAGTATATGTTGCATGTGTTATGTTTTGAGGTGGTTGATTTTTGGGTGTCTGCTTTGGGAGCCTCTGTTGTTTTGGTAAGTTTTTTAATAGAGCCTCCGAGTATGTTTTTGTGTTATTATGTGCTTGATTTGCAGTTGGGGTAGGTCTATGTGTGACTGGGTTTGTTGTGTGTGTGGTTACCTTCTCCTCCTGTCTGGTCTTGCCAGTCCTGAGTTGAGAGAGTTCAGCCTCCAGTTTGGCTATATAGTTGCATCTCTCACATGTATTTGTGTTTGTTGGGAGGAGGAAAGGGTTGTCTGTGTACATGAGACAATTATAGCATTGTCTCAAGATTCCCAGATTAACTAGCTGAACAGGAGAAGATGCTAGCAATCTACCACTCGACATGCTAGAATATTATAAAAGAGTGCTGTGCCTTTAACGGAAGTGGTTGGGGTGGTAGGTGGATGTAGTGCTACTTAAGTTTGAGAGTGCTTACTTAGAAGAGAAGCTTTGAGAACAAGTGCTAGGCTTATAATATAACGGGTAGACTGGTTATTCTAAGAGTAGAGCTTTCTAAGGGAAAGTTTGAAGAGCAGACTTGGCAGAGCCAGAAAAAGTTTAACCCTGCTTACCCGGCGCTGCGCTATGCGCACAATCGAGCAAAGGAGCGCAAATGCGGATTTTAAACAGGGAACTTCAAAAGAGCTAGAAATGGTCCAAAACAACCAATTACTACAGCTCTTGTGCTGAGGTCACTCCTTCAGGGACAGATAGGCTGCTCAAGGCTCCTCGCTTCCACTGGTGAGCAAAGAAACTTCCTTCTATCCAAGTAAGGTAATGGACAACACAGGAAGTACACCACAGCCCAGAATACAGCAAAGCCTGTAAACTGGTCTAAACTAGTCGAGGAGAGGCAGGAAAACAAGGATTATTTTTTTGTTTTTAGATAGAAAACACACAGAAATACAGAAGGCAGTAATAAATCATTTACACAGGCTAGCCCACTTTAGTGGGCAGCCTCAACAGTTAAATTAAACAAACAAACAACAGATTTTCGATCAATTTTCGACCAGGTAAAATTTTAAGTGCAGATACTATATAATGCAGTAAACAGTTAAAAAACAGTATAAGCTTGTTCAAAATAAGCAAGAGAAGGTATTCCAAGTAAAAAACAGAAAAAAATACTTAAATCAGGAAAGTAGTCACTTTTCTCAGTTCTCTGTAGCTAGGACCACTCTGACGGACCACATGGCGCTGTCTCTGAGTAGTATAGCCAGAAAAAAACACTCTGAGGTGGATTTTAAACAGGGAACTTCAAAAGAGCTAGAAATGGTCCAAAATTAGAAGTTATGTACTCACCATAACGTTCCATCTGAGTAGGTATCTTCATTTGTCTGCAACCTTTTGGATACGGATCCGATCTCGGATCCGAGCCAGCAACTTCTATCACAGCATAGATCCGAGCTCCTAGCTCCTCCCTTTACCCATAATCCCCTGCCAACCCTGACTGACCTCAGATCAAGTTTGCCCCATAGCACAGCTAATACTGTGTCCCAGAGGGAACTAATCTAAAGAACCCCACGTAGGATCATTTTGGTCAGGGGGAAGGAGGGGAGGATGGTTGCAGACAAATGAAGATACCTACTCAGATGGAACGTTATGGTGAGTACAAAACTTCTAAATCTGAAGTAGGACTTCATTTGTCAGCAACCTTTGGGACAGAGTCCTCAGCTACCTAAATCTTGGGTGGCCTTCATGGAAGGATATTCCGGAGCACTGCAGAGCCAAAAGACGCCCTACCTCAGGAGACAATATCTACTTTGTAGTGGCTTATAAAGGTATGAGATGAAGCCCAAGTGGCTGCGGAACAAATGTCATCCAGAGAAACTCTAGCCTTGAAAGCAGCCGATGTAGCAATGGCCCTCGTAGAATGAGCACGGACTCCCTGAGGTGCAGGCCTTCCCGAGCTCTGATATGCTAAGAGAATACAACTAGATATCCATCGGGAGAGGGTAACCTTAGAAACCGACTTGCCGAAGTTGTTTTTGGCAAAGGAGACAAACAACTGATCGGATTGCCTATGACCAGTAGTTTGATGAGTATAAAAACGTAGTTGTCTGTGCACGTCTAAAGAGTGCAGCTTATACTCTCCTTTGTTTTGATAGTTGGGGAAGAATACTGGAAGGTTAATAGATTGAGTAATGTTAGCTTCCGACGATACCTTAGGTAGAAAAGATGGATTGATCCTGAGGTGAACTCTGTCTGGGTGGAAGTCCAAATACGGTGGTTTGACACAGAGAGCTTGGAGTTCCGAGACCCTCTTGGCTGAAGTTATGGCCACCAAAAAGGCTGTTTTCCAAGAGAGATATTTAAGATCAACAGTGGCCGCCGGCTCAAAAGGGGGGCTAGTCAAGGCCTGTAAGACTAGGGATAAATCCCATGGGGGTACCACCTCCTTGACTGGGGATCTGAGAAGGAAGGTACCCTTAAGGAAGGTCTTACACAGTTTGGAAGTAATAAGTGTGCCTGACTCCTGCCCTACATGATAGTGTGAAATTGCAGCAAGTTGTACCTTGACCGTGGAAGAACTAGCCCCCTGGTGAAAGAGAGAAGTTAGAAAATCTAGAACCGACGCTACCGGCGCCGTAAAAGGATCTAAATGACGGTGCTCTGCCCAGATGGAAAAACGTTTCCATTTACTCAGATAGACCCTTCTGGTGGAGGGCTTGTGAGCTGCTACTAGGATGGCTTTGACTGGTGATGAAATTCTGGGAGTCCTTATCAGGAGTGGAACTGGAGCAACCAAGCCGTCAGCTTTAGGTTGGCCAGGTTCGGAGTCGGAAGACCCAGGGGGTGTGAGATGAGATCCGGAAGGGGATCCAGCATCCAGGGCGGATGAATCAGGTGAGACCATAGGTACGGGAACCACGTCTGACGAGGCCAGAATGGGGGAATGAAGATCATCTTGCTCCCCAGCTGACTGGCTTTCTGCAATAGTTTCAACATCAGGGGCAGAGGCGGGTAAGCATAAAGCAGACCGGGAGGCCAAGCATGAACTAGAGAGTCTCTCGAGGACTCCCCTGGAGGGGGGATCAGAGCGAAGTAATCGTTGCATTTGGTATTTGAGTGAGAGGCAAAAAGATCGCAACAAGGTTGCCCCCATCGGGCAAATATTTGCTCTGCTACTAGAGGATTGAGAGACCACTCGTAAGGAGTCAGGATAGTACGTCTGAGCCTGTCCGCTAATATGCTGGACCGTCCCGGAATGTGCGTTGCGATGAGAAAGCGGCAGGTGGATATCACCCATTCCCACACTCTCATAGCCTCGCAGCAGAGTGGGTAAGACCTGGTTCCCCCCTGTTTGTTGATGTACTAGACGACTGACATGTTGTCCATCTGTACCGCAATCGTCCCCACCGGAAGAGGGCTGTGAAGTGCTTGCAACATCAAAAGCACCGCCCTCATCTCCAGGACGTTGATATGCAAAGAGGTCTCTATGTCATTCCACGTGCCTTGGACTGTTCTGCCCGAATAGTGCCCCCCCACCCCAGGTGAGAAGCGTCCCTGGTCACTGTGGCGACTGGCGGAGGCAGCGAGAAGGGGCGTCCCGTGTGGAGATTGGAGGACTGGAGCCACCACATAAGCGACCTTCTGCAAACCCTGCTTAGGGGGATGGGATGAGACAGGGGATTGCGAGATAGGGACCATTGTACCTGGAGGGTCCATTGTATGACCTTCATATTCAACCGGGCCAATGGCAGCAGCGGAATTGCTGCCGCCATGGACCCTAGAGCCCTCAGGACCAATTCCGCCGAAGGAGCTTGAAGTTGAAGGATGGCCTGCACATGCAACCTCAGGTTCTGAAGCCAATCTGGAGTCAAGAAAGCAAGCATCAGTCTGGAGTCCAACCTCGCCCCTATGAAATCCAACACTTGTGTAGGAGCCAGGGAGGACTTGGCCGTGTTGATGGTCAACCCTAAGAGTGGAGCCAGATTGAGGAAATAATCCCTGCATGAGCAAAGAAGATGCCTTGTTGGGGCGGTAAGGAGCCAGTCATCCAGGTACGGAAAGGCCTGAATTCCCTGGAGTCTCAGGTGGGCCGCAATCGCTGCCAAGACCTTGGTGAACACCCTGGGGGCTGATGTGAGACCGAAGGGAAGGGCCCTGAACTGGAAATGGCTGGCTCCCAGCGGAGAAACCTCCTGGAGCATCTGTCTACGAGAATATGATAGTATGCATCCTTGAGGTCTATTGAGCACATCCAGTCGTTTTCCCGTAGTAGTGGGAGGATATATTTCAGAGTGACCATCCGGAACTTTACTTTTGGTACTGCCAGGTTCAAGAGAGAGAGGTCCAAGATGGGGCCTCACGTCCCCCGTCTTTTTTGGCCCCAGAAAGAGCCTGGAGTAAAACCCTGATCCATGCTGATCTGGGGGGACGGGCTGGACGTCTCTTTTTTTAAGAGCTGCTGAATTTCTGCAGCAGCCGCCTCCCTCTGATTGGGTGGTACACTGGGGAGGCATATGATTATGGGGGTTGCAAAAAAGGAAAGCTGGTATCCTCTGGATATAAAACGAAGCACCCAGTGATCCGTTGTTATGGACTCCCACATTGCTAGGTGCTTTGAAAAACGTCCCCCGACTGCCTCCAGAGTGGAGCAGCCGGGTAACCCCTCAGGGGTTCTGTGTGGGCCTCTCAGAGAAAGGTTCTCTGGACCCAAAATTCCTGGGACCCCCTCTACCTCTAGGGCGGCGTCCTCCCTGTCCTCCTCTGCCACGAGAGGACTGGTTGTCCGGACCAGACTGGGATTGATGCGATTTCTGGAACCACATCTTCTTCTGACCCTTTTGGTTCTTGGTAAAGGACCTCTGGGGAGCAGAAAAGCAGACTCCGACGGCAGACAATGTCTTCCCGTCTTTCTCGCTCCGGACAAGGGTGTCGCAAACGGTTTTGCCAAACAAAGCAGGACCATCAAAAGGGGCATTCGCAAATGATGCCTTAAAGGGTTCCGAGAAGTCATAATGTCGGAGCCAGGCTTGCCTCCTCATGACCAGCCCGACTCCGCCTGCTCTAGCGGCTCCCTCAGTGGCGTGAGACAAGAGTTGCATAGAGGTGTTGGATATAGAACGTAGGGTGGACATTCGGGAGGAGTACAGTTGCTTGTCCCCTTCCGACATGGACCCTGGGGGGGAAGCAGCGTATTCTTTAATTAGATCCCGCTGCATCCGAATGACGTGTGCCATATAGTTCATGGCCCTCAAGGAGAAGGTCGCTGAACTGAAGGCCCGCTTCCCAAGGCGGTTCATCGCACGAGACTCCTTGCTCAGCGGATGAACCATGGGGCTCTCCTGAGCCAACCATCTCTTGGTGGCTGCCGCCACCAACATGGCATCCACAGGGGGACCTTTGCTCCAATGGGTTCTCTCTGACGGGGGGGCTCAAGATTTTGTCTGGGCACTTGGGAATAGGCTCTACAGTGTCCGGCTCCCTCCAAGCCCTAGTGGCTATAAGATCCACCAAGGGATTGGGGGGAGGGGACACCCAAGAGGTAGATGGCCCTGCCTCGAACACCTCTAGGAATACGGACTTGTCAGAGGAAGGCTAGGGGACTGACCACCCCCCCCCGATTCTGAGCATTTCCATGATGTCTCCAAAGGAGACATCCTCAGGGGGTGACCTTGGGGAGCCTTCCCCTTCATCCAAGTCCGTATCTTCAGTGAGGGACTCAAGGGAATCCACGTGCCTCCTTTTACACTTCGACTTGCAAGGAACCTCCGCGGGGAGGCTGTCCGAGGAGTCCTCATCAGCAATATCTTGTTCCAATGGAACACCTAGAGGCACTGAAACAGGCTGCCCAGAGGGCCGGGTGAGGGGAGCCAGGACCAGCTGAGAGGGAGTGCAGGGGGGAGCCGAAGCCAGGACCGGAGGCCTGGATGAACTCAACAGTACCCTCCCCACCACCGCGAAAGCCGAGGGGGAGCCGCTCTCTGACGGATCCGAGATCCGACTCCCACTCGGATCCGAGGCGGGGATCGGACCCGGGGCTGAGACTGTCGGATCCGAAGGACCGACGCGCTCCAACCGGGACGGGGCCGAAAGTCCCTCAATCCGAAGCTCGGCCCACTGCTCCGAGAGGTCAGATCCGACAAACTCGAGGGAATAGTCGGAGCCGAAGTGCCTAGCACTGTCGGCTCCGACCCACCCCCGGATCCAACGTGGCTTGGCTCCGACAGCTCCGTACCCAGGAGTTGGGTCGGAGAAGGAGAGATAGGAGCAAAAAAGGGGATCGAGCTCCCCCCCGGAGGGGAGGGGAGGCAAGAGCACTCCCATCTGCATCTGGGCCTGGATGAACCTCCTCATCATCCAGTCCATGTCCGCATCCGACATACTGAAGGTGGACCTCGAGGAGGCCACCGAGGCAGGCCTGGAGTGCCGCCTTGATGACCTCAACGGGGACCGGGTCACCTCCTCCTCGGGTCCCGGTGAGAAGCAAGGGGATCGGATCCGAGGAGGAGGCGAACCAGAAACCCTGGAGGGAGAAGCCCGTTTGGCAGGCGGGGCCGAGGAGGAGTCTTCGGCACGCCACTTAAGGTGCTTCTCCCTCCGCTTCTCTTTCCTGGCCTCCCTCACCTCCGAAGCCACAGCGGGAGGTTGAGTCCCGGTCGGAGGGGGGCAGGAGTGGCCCAAGACTGGGTAGCAGTCACAGTACCGGAGGCGGGCAGGTCTGGGGCAAAGCCGCCAGAACCAGCTTCGACCTCCGATCATAAGTGCCCTGGGGTTGAGCAGTGCAAATCGCAACCCGAGGAGAGGTGTTCAACCCCAAGGCACCTACTTGCAGTGTGGCCATCAGCCGGTGAAAGCTTGTGACCACACTCAGTGCATTTCGAAAAAATAGCTTTAGGGGCCTCCGACATCACTAAAGCAAAACGCACACGTTAGGCCCCTACACACTACTAACACACAAACACTGCGACCAGCGAGGGCAGGGAAGAGAAATAAAGATAAAAATTTTAAGCTAATTTAAGCTAAAATAGTTAAAATAGGACCAGGGAACACCTAAACACACAGACAAACACTCGCTCAAAAAGAGTACAAGAAAGAAATTAAAATTTTCTTTTCTCACAAGAATACACCAAGAGCTCTGGAATCTAGCTGTTGCTTGAAGAGCGGCAAACTAGATCTGAGGTCAGTCAGGGTTGGCAGGGGATTATGGGAAAAGGGAGGAGCTAGGAGCTTGGATCTATGCTGTGATAGAAGTTGCCGGCTCGGACCCGAGATCGGATCCGTATCCCAAAGGTTGCAGACAAATGAAGTCCTACTTCAGATCAACCAATTACTACAGCTCTTGTGCTGAGGTCACTCCTTCAGGGACAGATAGGCTACTCCAGGCTTCCCACTCCCACTGGTGAGCAAAAAAACTTCCTTCTATCCAAGTAAGGTAATGGACAACACAGGAACTACACCACAGCGCAGGATACAGCAAATTTTATAGCACAAACTCTGATAGACATTTACTAAACCTAAACAAAGCAATAGTCTTACATTGAAAACAGACTTAGCATTAAAACTTCTCTACCTTTGAAACCCACATTCACTGAAACAACATTGAAACCCGCATTCAAAGAAAATGCATCTGGCCAGTGGCAGGGTAAGTTTACCTTTGGGCTGTTTTCAAATCATAGGCTCCTTGCACACATTTTTAGAACCATGGAAAAGTTATTTGATTCACCTTACCTGACTGTATTAATTATACTATATAATAATTGAATTATATCCCTTGTATAATACAGCACCACTTGTTAGAGCGTGTTTTAAATTTATAGTACTGAACATTTTTCCTTTAAACAATGAAACAAATCATATGAACCAATAATGACAACCTGCCCAATTGAGAACATTTCAACCATAAAGGGCCACTATACTCAAACTTCTGTCATACAATCCACCAATATCAATTAATATGCAGAATCTTTGCAGAAGTAAAAGTCATCCGAATAATTCCACATTAAAGAGATCTGAAACCAGTGAAGAGGTTGTTGCTAGAAAACAACTTTATATTTCAGTGTTTAATCTACAAATTCAATGCCTGCTGCCCTTGAAGAATAAATTGCCTATGTTATATTAAAATAATGGTAAGCTGGTATATTGCAATAGGGAATGGGTGGCAAGCTGAAAAACAAGTTCATAGTTATTAGACATCTCATCCGAAGGAGGACATACTCAGGACTGTAGCACTCCACCTCCTTAAAATATAAATCTACATGTTGTGGGAGTAGAACCTATAGCCTTCTGTATCAAGATGCAAGTATGCTACCTGCTGTGCTGCTTTAAAAATTCTATACCACAATAGTGATACCATTTGCTAAACAAAACTGTTGCACATTTTAAGTAGACTTAGCATGAGCAGCAGTAAATTTCTCTTCCCTTGAAGCTCACAATTCCTTGAAAATGCACTTGAAAATAAAATCCGCCTGCTAACTAACTAGGGCATTTCACTCTCTCTCTCTCACACACCTCAACCTCTTAGTGCAAGAAATCTGGACAAAGCCTAAAATAAATAGGAACAGATTATAAATATTGCTGTCATGAACTTAGAACATAGCTAGAATCTGCACCTGCTTCTGACAAAGTACCTTCTTGATTACACACAGGACAAATATATATTTGTGCAGTTATTCAAATATCTAGAAAAATATCTAATGTACGAAATACCAACAGTTAAAAGCAATATAATCACAAAACATTAATAAAACCTAATCACATCTCAAACCAGTATTTGGTTGCACTCCCACTTCCCCTGCTAAATATATATACCATCTTCGAAGTGGTGCAACAGTGAGGAAAGGCCATATACCCTTCCCTGGTGTAATTTCAATTTTATAGATATTTTTTCTTTAGATATTTTTAACTGTTGATATTTTGAACTTTAGATATTTTGTCAACATTTAAGCTAATATCTAAACTTTCACTTTACCTTTCACATCTTAAAATACATTGCAACGTTTCAAGTTAATAAAAGAAGCAAGCTAATACAGTTCTTAGTTTATGCAACCCACCCAGTCTGCATCATGCTGTACTCCCAGATCCCTTACTACATTTAGCTGCTACATTTGTTAGAAAATATATAATTAGAAACATAAAAGGCAGCAATTAATGAAATTTCTGTTTTGTCTACTTTGTAAAATGCATGGTATTTTAGGGCAAACATAATTTTATGAAAATCCAGAGGAAGAGGTTCTCTTTAGATGTTAAAGTACAGAACAGCTCCCCAGTGCCCAGTAACTATGGTAACTAATACTTTTCAAGAAGCATTATATGATATTGCAGTGCAGAATGTATCGCCATATCACACCCCACATCTTATGCAGCCTGTATTTCATTGCATCAAATTTGCAAAGTAGCTGGGTAGTCTGCTGTTTTTCCCTACCAGTCACATAGTGGAGAATGTTATCTGCCATCTTTTTTTGTCAGTCTAGCTAGTCACAGCAAAATCAATCACTAGTGGCATGTTCTACATGTTTGTAAGTAAGCAGAGGCAAGCCTGCATGAGGCTGTCTCCATTAAATGTATATATATATATATATATATATATATATATATATATATAAAAACTTCTGCAGTGTAAGGTTCTTCCTTTGCTTACCCTTTAAAAAAAAAAACAGAGGATTATGTCTGTGTCTTTTTTTGATTCATGAACGTGAAGAAATTCACAACAGCAAAGCTCGAGAGTTGAATCTTGAAATGCGTGACAAAAAACCTAAGCTGACTTATGATCAGACAGACACCCAGTCATTTGTTGCACATGTCACTTTACCTTCCGCCTAGTACTGCAATAGTTAGAGCGCTAAGCATTTTTCTGCTTTGAAAGCTTTAACATCACCATATAGAAATTAAATGAAATGCAGCTTACCGACCCATGGGAGTTGACTTAATGTGGCTACCACTACCAGGAACTGATGCGATCGTTTTTTTTTTCCGCGCACTTTTGTGATTTAAATTACGTAGCGTGCGGCACATGCATGATCAGGTCTTGCAACTGTAAAAGTGGGAGGGTGCTTCCCTCCTCCTCGCCCTATGGTTCCGGCACCTAAAATGGGATGCAAAGGCATTCTTAAACAGGAATGCCCTTTCTTTAAAAAAAAAAAAAAAAAAAACTTTTTTTTTTAAAATTAAAATTAATTTCTCGGCCAGCCAATTCCAGGGGGGTGCAAGTGCACCTGCTCATGGGCCCTTGGCTAGGGCTGTCTAAGTTTGCCGCCCTTCCCCCTCACAAAATCATGGTCGAATGGAGCCTCCTCCTGCAGCCATTCCAATGATCTCATTACTTGGCTATTTCACTCCATTTACCATAAACACATATGTGCATACTGATTTACTTCTATGATGATTTGGACTTCATTTGAAAGTTTTATTTTGCATTTTACAACACAAACACCAAGACATCTGCTAAACAAACTTAGCATTAAAACTTCTATGGCCTTGAAACTCACATTCATTGAAACAGCATTGAAACCCACATTCAAAGAAAATACATTTTACCAGTGGCAGATAAAGATTAATTCTGGGTTGTTTTCAAATCATAGGCCCCTTGCATATGAAACATACATGTGCTCTTTGATGCACCTTCCTATTGTTTTGAACATTTTTCCAGTAAACAATGAAACAAAACGCATGCACCAATAATGACAAAACTGCCCAATTCAGAACATTTCCATCATAAAAATCTACTCAAACTTCTACAGTCCACCATTATCAGTAAATATGCACAATCTCTGAAGTAAAAAAGTCATCTAAATAATTCCACATTAAATAAATCTGTAACTAATGAAGAGGTTGCTGCTAGCAAAAACCTCTTTCATGGTTTCATCGAAAAATAAAGTGTCGGATGCCCCTGAGGAATAAATTGCCTATATTACATTAAAAATGATAAGCTAGTAATATTGCAATAGGAAATGGATGGCAAACAGATAACAGGCTCATAGTTAGTATCAACTTTTTCAGTACAGCAGCATTCACCCCTTGTGGGAGTAGAACCAACAACTTTCTGCATCAAAAGCAAGTACACAACCTGTTGTGCTATTAACATTGCAAGCTGACTTTCCATAAGCAGCACTAAACTTCTCTTCCCCTGCAGCTCTCAGCTCCATGTAAAATCTACTCAATACTCAACTGCATCTCAACTTCACAGCACAAGAAATCTGGAAAAAGCCAAATTTATTGGGGGGGGGGGGCTCAAAAGGCCAAAAACCATGGACACATTAAACATTGCTTGTATAATCTTGGAAAGTTGTAAAAAATGCTGTGTTACCACCATACATTTTACTGCCAAGGTCCCTGTGCAAAACAGTCAGAGCAACATACCACTACGCCATATCAGCTGCTTTGTGAAAGAGAGGAAGACAAACTTAAATGGCTATCATTTAATGAATTCAGTTCTCACCATAGCTGTCAACCTCTTAGCACAAAACACCTGGACAAACCCAATAATGAGGGAATACAGCCCTCAGACATATTCAGTGAATTCAGTTCTTGCCATAGTTGTCAACCTTAGCACAAAAAACCTGGACAAAGCCAATAATGGGGTAATACAGTAATACAGAATAAAAGGTCGTGTTACTATGTATTTTCTGAAGAATATGAAGTCTGAAATTCAAATGCCTGTCAATTTTATTTAACATTTGTTAATCAGGTCAATCTGACTTGGAACAAAAAAACAATTTTCAGCAGAGGTCCAGGAAGAAATAATGCAGACCTGTCTTTATAACATGGGAGGACACAAAAGCAAACCCACACAAACACAGGGAGAAGATGCAGACCCCACACAAAAGGCACCCCAGCCAAGAATCAAACCCAAGAACCTGCAGCATTAAAGCAACAATACTACCACTGCACCATCAAATATCAAGCATTGCAACATTTAGAAACCACAGATATTATGAGGAACAGATCAGATCAAATATGAGGCAAAAATCTGCAATTGTTTTACAAATGGTGGTAGGTAGGGAATCCAGGTCCTTAACACCTGCATACAAGGTACAGTGTTCAAGCCTGAGTATCTCTACCCAACACCATTTGTTCTCTAGCCACCAGTATATAGTAAATGGGGCATTTTACACACACACACACACACACACACAGTCCCAACTTCTGTCTCTTTCTTTCACACAGACACAGTCCCTTCTTCTGTTTCTTTCTTTCACACACACACACACACACACACACACACACACACACACACACACACACACATACACATACACAGTCCCTTCTTCTGTCTCTTTCTTACACACACACACTTCTAATGTAGTTTACTGCATTAGTTTTAATTTATTTACACACTAGTAAAAAGTGGCTTCATTACGTGCCACAGATATCAAGAGAGGAATGTCAAATATCAATAGCAGCCCCTTCATATTTTTGTTCTTTTTCTTTTTTTTTTTTCTTTTAACTGACACTCACTAAACACTAACAGTTTGCTTTAATGAGCAGAAGCAATATTTCACCCATTTCTTTTTTTCTGTCCATGCTTCACAGCAGCTTACTATGCCATCGTGAAACCAAGGATTTGACTCCAGGTTCTCCTTATACAGTAATATCCTGTTGGAGAACATCTGTTCTACTACAGGGTATTGATTTGAATTTCCACAGATTTTCTAAAGCTAGTTAAATGTGCAGCATCTTGTTTAAGTTGTAAAAGGAAACCTCAGCACTTTGAATGTATATCTCATGACTTTAAATACAGTGTTGTAGAGAAAGTGTTACGATATGCAAAGTATGTATGTCAGACTTAAAAATAATCTGCTATATATCTGTTGAGATGCTTATTCCTTTAACTTCACACACACACACACACACACACACACACACACACACACACACACACACACACACACACACACACACACAAAATTAAAGTGCCAAGCAGTTACAGCCACTTTGTTGACTGTCTGCCCCAGAGATGCTTCACTGTGATCCAATGAATGTAAAACAATACATGTACTGCAAAGCAACAGATTTTCCCCCATCCTACCTTACTTCTCAACTCTTCTTGATTTTGTAGAATGCTGAGTTATTTTTGCATCATCATCATTTTACTGTTTTCTGTGGAAAAAAATGTTTGATTTTCATGTTTCTTTTTGTTCAGAAAAAGTATGCTAATGTAAAGGCTATTGTTCTATTAGGTTTTCAAGTAAAAGGTGATATTTAAAATTGTCCCTGATTTTGTGTTTATGTTGGCATCCCCTTATTGTTGGCTTTGTCCTAATTTTTAGCAAACAAGTTACGAATAAATGGCACTGACACTTGTTCTCTGCCTCCCTCTTTGTCTCACACACATAACACACACACACACACACACACACACACACACACACACACACACACACACACACATACATACACAGTCCCTTCTTCTGTCTCTTTCTTTCACACACACACACGCGCGTGCGTGTGCACACACACACACACACACACACACACACTCCAGCGACCGAACAAACAATCCAAACACCTACCTGCCGCCTTTGTCCCGAAGCCTATACAGTCGACCGAACACCTATCCAGCAAGCCCACAATCCAAACACCCACCTGCCACCTTTGTCCTGAAGCCCACGCAGTCGCACATTGACAGTCCCGCCCCGCGAGAGCAGCTTAGTCCTCCTCATTGGCTCTGACTGCGGCTGAAGCAGTCCGGAGCTCCTCTATTCTGTGCGGTTGTCACCGCACAGATTTCTGGTATCTCACAGCAATGATTGCTGGGTACCTCTTAATCCATATCCGGACTGCCAATAAAGGCAGTCTGAGTTCAAATTAATTTTTTGTTTTGCAAATTTTTTTTCTGTTTTTCTAGGTGGGAGGGCTGCAGTCCGGCAGTCCGATAGGACGAGCCATTCCTGCATCCAAGTAATTAAGTCTGTCTTTGTCCACACTCATGGTAAACTTCAAAAAAGAGGTGGTGTTGTTAATATACTCAAAAAAGGCACCCAACTTGTCTTCCCCATCCTTTCACAACATTACAATGTCATCTAGGTAATGACCGTAAAGTGCCCAAGAGTTCTTATAGGGTGAATTCAAAAGGAAAAGGTCCTCCCACTGGGGACAAAACTATGTTAGCAAATACAAGGGTTCAACAGGCACCCATGGCAACCCCTTGCACTTGCCTAAATAGTTGTCCTTCAGATGTCAGGAAATTGTTCTCTAAGACTAATTCCATACATGTCATGACTGTGAGAATGATGTTATGTTCTAAATCAGTGTTACTGCATAGATAGTCATAAAACCAGTCAATGCCCTGTTCGTGTGGGATGACTGAAAAAAGATCACAAATGTCGATGGTCACCATTAACAAGTTATCATCATAAAAGTCCTGTCTTATTTTAGATAAAAAATCCCAGGAGTCTCTGAATAAATAGGGTCGATGGTCCAGGACATGCTTCACTTTTGAATCAATAAATTTGGCTATGCAAAATGTCTTGGATGCTTTTGCATCAACTATCGGACAGAGTGAGGGGGTTGTTAATATACTTATGTATTTTGGAGATTCAGAATATAGTCAGGATCCATGGATATGGGGTCGCTGAAAAAGAATACTCATCTAAGGTAATTTGCCCGTTTAATAATAGTTCATCAATTACCAAGTCAATGCTCCTGTAAGCGATGTCGAGTTCATTGTGGGAAACCTCTACATAGGTGTCACTATATAAAATTTTGAACATCCTACTGATGTAATCGTTAACTGCCATAATCACTAACCCCCTCCTTTGTCCTGTTTCATGACCCTAATCTGTTTGTTGGAAATAATCTGCTGCAGTAAATTCAATTCTTCCAGGGCCAATTATGTATACTGTTACCAGGAGACTGTTGAATAAGATCCCTAATGTCAGCTTCACATAGCTTCTCAAAAAGGCCAACAATAGTATGTGTAGGGGGAATAATAGTGCTGGGCCTCTTTAAATTATGCTTTAGGGATGTGTCACTATTGTCATGTCTAAAATGTAGGGCTAAATTTAGTTTCCTACTATACAATTTAAGTTTTAGAATAGTTTCTGGAACATTGGCCATCTTAGCCAGTACAAAATTGAGCCCCCTTTCAAACAGGTATGCCCATGCAGAGGTGACCTGAACCTGGCTCAGACTATAAATCTTGAAATCATTACCTGTATTTGCCACAATGGTACACACACATCCTCACTATCCATGTGATCATTCCTAATCAGTTCCTCCTGTGGAAGGAATTGTTCTGTCCCCCTCTCCCTCTCTGATAGCTCTGTTAAAAACCAGAAACCCTGGTCTGTGTTGTACTGTTGCCCACCCCTCTAGTTCATTAGCCTTTGCGACCTCCTCAGAGGTGGGTTGCCTAAAGGGTGCATTTCATTACCATAAGTATTGTCAAAATCATCACTTTCATGATCCATGACATTGTTACTTTGTTCTAGTTGATAGTTGCTTTGTTGCCCTAGAGGGGGTTCGGGGTAGGCCTTCCCATTGTCATACTCAATTTTATCTCTAGCTAGTTTTTTGCCTTTTCTCATTTTAAGTTCATCAACAGATTTGTCAACATTTACAATAACATACCTAAATTCACTGAGTTTGTGCACAAATAGTGAATCGTTCTTTATACTACTGTCCAATTTACAAATGTTGTTATTCAAACAAGAAAGCTTTTTTGTGTTATTGGCAATTAGAAGTCTTATTAAATCACAACCTTGTCTGTTGAATAAAACAATTAAATCCCGGTGTAAAGGTGGGTCCCTAATGAGTCCTGTAGGTTACTTCCACATACATAATCCCTTCTGTACATGCTTGCGCCGAAGGCACTCATTCAGGTAACAGTTCTCTAATTGTAGCTTTTTAATTTGGAGTACAAGTTGCTTGAATTTGCTAATCTGTATATCCAGTGTCCCAAAATTCTTGCCAGTGTGGTTGTTGTCTTCATACTAGAGGCGGAACATATCAACATCAGGAATTTTGGTGTTATCAAACCCAGGAAAATGTATTTTGTTATTCTAAAGGGGTAGTGTATGTGGCTTTGTGCCAGTCTTGCGATGGATTTTATGTAGGCAAGAACAAAAGGGCTATTAAACAGAGAACTTACCAACACATGTATGATATAACCAACAAGAACAAAAATAACTCCTTTTCTTGGCACATTAAGGACCACCCTACCCATTTCTTTAAATTTTATGTTATAGATCACGTAGAATTAGGATAAAGGGAGGGCCCACATGATGACTATCTAGAATTTTTGGAAATGAAATGGCAGGTCAGGACGAATGCTAGTGTTCATTCTGGCCTGAATGACAGAATTTCCCTTTGTCCTTTATTAAAACTTAAATCTGCATTTTGTATTTAATTATGATAAGGGGTCACCTTTCAGAATTCAACAGTGGTTTTCTATCTTTTTTTCTTTCTTTGTTATGTATGTTATGTTTTTAAGGCTAAGGATATAATTACACATGGAGGTGTGTCAGGTCAGGGTCAACCAATGATTTTGCAGGAGTGTATATTTAAAACGATACTTGGTTTTAAAACTATTCTGAATTCAGGTATCCTGAATTGTTTGTAGCAAACATCATGAATGAAGTTAGAACAAAGAGACTCAAAGGTGTATATTGTACACTTTTGAGTAACAGGGTGGGGATGGGACAAACATGCCTTTTGAACAACAAAAAGAGATTTGAGAGGGCTCTTGTTTTACCATTTACCACCATTTTTTTTGAAATTCGCAACATTATAAAGAAATACTGGAATCGATTCACATTAGATTCAAACACAAATTTTCCCACTATAGTGTATAAGAAAGAGACTTCCTTAAAAGGTAAGATGGAAAGAACTCTCACATACAGTGGGAAGGGTGGAAGTCTTAAATGTGGGAGATGCTCTCAGTGTAAATTCATACTAGAGGCTGAACAGATCAGCATCAGGAATACTGGTGTGATCAAACCCAGGAAAAAGTATTTTTGTTATTCTAAAGGGGTAGTGTATGTGGCATTGTGCCAGTCTTGCGACGGATTTTATGTAGGCAAGACCAAAAGGGCCATTAAACAGAGAACTTACCAGCATGTGTGATATAACCAACAAGAATGACAAGAACGCCCTTTCTAGGCACATCAAGGACCTCCCTACCCATTTCTTTAAATTTTGTGTTATAGATCAGGTAGAAGTAGGACAAAGGGAGGGTCCTCTTGATGACTATCTATAATCTTTGACATGAAATGGCAGATCAGGACGAATGCTAGTGTTCATCCTGGCCTGAATGACGTAATTTCCCTTTGTCCTTTATTAAAACTTAAATCTACGTTTTGTATTTAATTATGATAAGGGGTCACCTTTCAGAATTCAACAGTGGTTTTCTATCTTTTTTTCTTTCTTTGTTATGTATGTTATGTTTTTAAGGCTAAGGATATAATTACACAGGGATGTGTGTCAGGTCAGGTTCAACCAATGATTTTGCAGGAATGTATATTTAAAACTATGTACTTGGTTTTAAAACTATTCTGAAGAAGTCTTGTATTTGGAGACAAAAGCGCTAAATACATTTTAAATTTTATCTTTTGGGTATCTGTGGCACTGTTGTTGCTTTTCCAAATTCTGGACCTATCAGTTCTGCAGAAAGCTAGACATTCCCTTTTAGGTTTCAGAAATAATTAAAGAATGACTTACGATTATCTTTAGCCAGGGACACCGTTTTAGCTTCATACTTAGCTTTAAAGGATTTCACAAGGTTTTTGATTTGCTTGTTTAAGCTGAGGAGGGAATTCCTCCTCTGCTGAGTCAGTTTTCTCTTATTCTTAGATACCAGTTTCTTCCTCTTATTATATAACCTGTTTACACTTGAGGTTGACTGGGGTGGCTTGTTTTTTCGGGAGGACCTGGTTTTGAACTGATCAGATATAGCTGAGTCTATACAGGTGCTTAAGTGTTTGTACAGGGGATCTGAGTACACCTCTGCATAGGAGTCATTGTTGTCTGTGAGTTCAGGGGGTATAAAACTTTTTATACCATTGTTTAGAAGTCTTAAGTGAGCTTTGGGAAAATTCTTTAGTTTTTTTTTTTGCTCCTGTGGGGGTCAGGTCCAATAGTTACTTTGAACGAGATAGTTTTATGGTCCGACCTTACCAGGGAGGGCATCACATGGGGGGTGCAGTGACTAAACATGTTGGTGAGTACTATGTCTAGGACAGTTGAGCCCTTTGTGAGGTGCAGACTATCTGTTCCAGAGTATATATACATTTCCACATGTTTGTGCTATGAACCAACCCATTGTCAGCATGAGATGCAGTGGAAATTGCTGCTGGATCAGATCTAGGGTAGGAGAAAAGAAATTTATAAGCATGAGGTACCCTATATGTTTTATCTAAATTTATGGTGACTGATGGCTGGGTATCAGTATGATTATAGTCAGCATTCAACACAACATCCAGGGATGGCAGTACAGGAGGGATGCGGCAGGAATGAGGTATATCTATTTGTACTTGTTAGAGAAATATGTATTTGAATATATGTGAAGTGCTAGTTTTAAAAGCAAAGTAGCATGTAATGCATTTTATTCTATTAATGATATAACAAAAAGGATGAATTAATGTGTAATTGCAAGAAGTTTTTGAAACTGCAGTGTGCCTTGTGCAAGTTGGCCTCTGACCCTGGCAGCTGCTAGCTCAGCAAGTTCTAATGTTTATGCTTTTCACAAATGATCATCTGCTGGGTCAGGAAATTAAATATGTGAAATAATGAAAATCTTCTGCTCTTTCCTGCTGGGATGACTGGCCTTATGTATGTGTTACTAGATAACACGCAGCTGTTGGGAAAGTATTACAGGGGAACAAAGAAGTGTATTAAAAGACTGAATCTGCTATTGTATTCGAACTAGCCTGGAACATTGAAGAAGTAACTTTACAGAAAGACATTATGTCTGACCAGGTGGTGAGCAAGGCCGTATTGTTACCAGAGGAAAACTTTTTTAAATATACAGCATCAGCATTATTTTATGAATAGAATACTGTAAGCTAAAGTGATGTAGATGCCCTGTGACTGACCACGTCAGTAAGGTGGGCACAACTTGAATGTAAGTAACTATAAAAATTGTGTACTTCCTGTTTCATGTCAGACAAAATTCTGTACTTGTACGTTTTTTGACTCCTGGTGTACACTAGTAAACTTTTGAACCTGAACCTCCTGTGTATTGATCTCTTGATTTTATTTAACAGTTTGGTCCTTCTTAGCCGGAAATCCCTCAGACAGCTGCAGATCAGAGTCTACCGGTGGTCGAATACTGTGCAGGAGAAGTTACCGAAACGGTTCTTCTTGAGTGAAAAGACCTCTGACTGAATTGTCATTTAAAGAGGCTGGCCACTTTCTGATCTATGGCCGAAGAGCGGATCCTGGACGGCTCAATACCGGAGGCTCAGGTAGGAAGATTTTTGTCTTTTTTCTGTTTTAGATCAGGGACTAGGTTACAGTAAATACTGTTGTCAAGATTTGTTATGCAGATCAGGGACAAAAGGAATTACTGTGTATTTGGTCATAGATCAGGGTAACAGAATAAGGTAGGCAGTTATTCCAGATAAACTGTGAAAGGAACTGAAATTTTGGTACCACATAATAAGAAGGGTTACGTAACATTTTCTTTTAACATGGGAAATCAGTGCACTAAAACATCGTGAGATCCGCCCCTAACCGAAGACGCAAAATATATGCAATCACAACGTTCTGATAATGTAAGGTATTATACGAAGTGGGTTAACAAATATGAATTCGATGGTAAATTAGATAAAACTTCACTGGTCAAACTCCTTAAGCAACTTAAATCCGATGCGGAAGGTCAGGCAAAAAAGCAACGCCGATTAGGCATTCCTCAGGCACACAGGTGGATTGAGGAAGCAAACCGTAGGGAAAAGAAGACTAAAAATTCAAAAGCATTATTTTTAGATAAAGAAGATAATAACATAGTAATAGCAACGGCTCCTCCTCCCCTGCCCCCTCCGTTGCCTTTTTTAGGATATGAAGCGAGTGGACAGGCTGGTCCACCTCCACGTTATCCTGAGGTCTCAGTGAGACCACAACTATTTGTTAGAGATACTATTGAAACTAGGTCCCGAACACGTAAAAAACATGGGGACGCAGAATCGTATCAAATAGAGAGGAACCTACAGGATGAGAATGAGGAAGAAATGTGTCCGCTTATAGAGGTCCCAAATCCTCAGGCAGGACAGGCAGGGCAGGACCCAACTCTCTTAGTATACAGACCATGGACACCGGAGGATATCCGGAAAGCTACTGAGGGAATTCCCCATCCGAAAGTTAATTTTACAAAATTTTTACATTTGCAAGGCATGAGGTTGAGTTACCACTTGAATGGGGAAGAAGTAGAAAAAGTAGTCAGACAAATTATAGCTCCAGATTGGCACATGATTTGTGGCACCTGGAATCCTTATAATGCAGAGTTTAGACCACTCCCACATAGTGACGCAGAACTAGACACTAGAGTGAAAGGTCTTACAGACCGAATCTCTGAAAAATGGAAACCCAGAGCAGACTGGACTTGCATTAACCAATGCATACAACAGGAAAATGAGACGGTAGATGGGTACTATGCTAGATTATTGGAATGTTTTAATAACCATAGCGGTATGACAGTTCCTGAAAATCAAGTGAATGATTCCCCATATGAACAACAATTGAAAAATGCATTTTTAAAAGGTTGCATTGCACCTATCAGTAGCTTCTTTACGAAGCATATGATAGACCATCGAACAAGTAGGCTACAAGCCTTACTTGAATATGCTAGGCATGATGAAAGACATTTTAATAGCAAGAAGAAGAAGAAGGCGCAAGTCTTCACTGCTGAAGACGGAGCTGAAATATTTGTGTTACAGTCAGGCAAAAAGGGAAAGAAAAATGCCCAGGGAAATAAACAGTATGACAAATGGTCAGAAAATTTTGAAGAAAGGAAAAAGAGAGGTGAATGCTTTAAGTGCGGGAAGAAGGGACACCTAGCGAGGGATTGTAAACAGAATAAAAAGGTAATCACAGAAGACAAGGGAGATGAGGACTGACTATATGATAGTGAAGATACATCATGCAGAAGTCAGAAATCATCAGAAGTTAATAAACAGAGGACAAATGTAAATGTGATAGAAGGAATAGAGGAAGTGCAAGTAGATATGGAGGATGAAGAAAGTGAAATTTTGTATTTAGCATTATTGAGCCTAGAGCTCTACTTAGCAGACACGAAACCGGAAGTTACACTTCTGGTGGATGGAAGGGAAGTCAAATTCCTGTGTGACTCAGGAGCATCACGGACCCTGATACACCCCCTCCAAGTTACCAGAACAATCTTAATCCCCTGATTATATATTAGTGAAAGCTGCGAATGGACAGCTATACCGGGAACCACTTTCCCATGATATGGCAATAACTGACCCTGTTTCAGGTATGACTCAAAGAAGTAAGACTGTTGTTTCTGCAAAGTGTCCAGTGAACCTATTGGGTAGGGACCTTATGCAGATATTTGGCATAGCAGTAGTTCCGACTGTGCAGAGTATGGAGGAACAGAGGCAAATGGACACTTTTGTGGTGCGATCGGAGGGTGAAACTTTTTATTGGTACAGCCAGGACCTAGTTACGACTGGTCCAGGGGCAGTAACCGAGGAACTGATGAATGTAACCATCAGTAAAGCCCCCTCCCTTGACACTGAAAGACAGCATTTGTTACACTGTACTCTATACTACTGTAATACGCTAGGACCTGATACAGAATATGAGCAGAAATTGTTCAAAAATCATGCAACTAGATTAGTATTGCGTACTTTGTATTGGGATACTGAGGGGAACAGTGTGGTTAGCTGTTCATTACCTCAAGAATTCCTTGCATTATATAGATCAAATCGATTGCCACATGTCAGCTTGACCAAGAACAAAAACGTAAAATGGGCAGACTTAGGAGAGAAGGTAACAAGATGGGAGAAGCAGAATGACTTAGAATTGTCAGAACAGGGGATACAGAAACAAAAGTTTAATTAGTTGACGCAGACGCACCCGGCTGTACACTTGTAATCTAGCGAGTACAGCTGATTAGCATTTTTATTAGAAGAAGAGAAAGCCTTATGTGAGATATCAACGACTCTTTGGTCAACAGGCAAGTCAGACGTAGGACTTATTCGAACAGCAGGACCGGTTACAATTACACCGAAGTCAGCATTTAGGCCACAGAAAAGACAATACCCTTTGAGGAAAGATGCAGAAATCGGAATCAAGCCTATAATAGCAGCATTACTCAGGGAAGGAGTACTGGTAGAATCTCCTGATTCACCATGTAATACACCCCTATTTCCTGTTAAAAAAGCAAACGGGGAATAGCGGATGGTTCAAGATTTACAAGCTGTAAACAATGCAGTGATACCTAGAGCACCCACGGTGCCAGACCCACATACTTTGTTAAATGACTTAGAGCCCCAACAGAAATATTTCTCTGTGGTAGACATCAGTAATGCTTTCTTTTCAATACCTATACATCCTGATAGTCAGTACTGGTTTGCATTTACATTTCAAGGTAAAAGGTATACCTATACTCGACTACCACAGGGATACTGTGAGAGCCCAACAATATTTGCACAAGAAATGGCTAGCAACCTGGCAGGGTTTACCCCACCAGGAGGTAGTCAAATTCTACTTTACGTAGATGACATTTTGCTAGCAGCCTCCACCCAGCAGCAATGCAGGGAAGATACTGTAGCGCTATTGAAATTCTTAGCAACACAAGGACACAAAGTAAACAAAAGTAAGTTACAACTCTGGAAAAAGCAAGTTAGATACCTAGGATATGTGATATCAAATGAAGGTAGAATATTAGACAAGGATAGAAAGACAGCAATTTTACAAGCACCCAAACCAGCAACCAAGAAGGAAATGATGTCCTTCTTGGGGACAACTAATTTTTGTCAGAGTTGGATACCAAACTATGCTTTGGAGTCTGCTCCACTGACTGACTTGATATATAAAACACCAATGGCAGCACAAGATTTATTACAATGGACACCCGAAGCAGAAACGGCTTTCTGCAGATTGAAGCAGTTGATAGCTTCTTCATTAGTTTTAGGACTCCCAAATTATCATAAACGGTTCTTTCAGACCATAGATTGCAAGCAGGGATATACGACGTCAGTGCTGACGCAACAACATGGGGATAAGCAATGCCCCATAACCTATTATTCATCACAGTTAGACCCAGTGGCGCAATCTTTGCCTCACTGTGTATAAGCAGTGGTCACAGCTGCAATGGCAGTACAGGCCTCGGCCTCAGTGGTATTATTTCACCCTCTCACATTGAGAGTGCCTCATGCAGTCACGATAATTTTACTGCAAGAAAAAGTAGCATATCTTTCTCCTGCTAGACATCTTTCATGTATGACTATACTGCTGAGCCAACCTCATATGACAATTGAACGATGTACGACATTAAATCCATCAACATTACTCCCAACTCCTGCAGATGGCACACCGCACAGCTGCCTGCAGGAAATTGAACAATTAACCTTGCCTAGACAAGATCTCACAGATATACCCTTGGATAATGCCGAGGTGACATATTATGTGGACGGCTCATGCAGAAGGGGCCCTACAGGGAAGAATCTAGTGGGGTATGCAGTAGTTACAGACACTGAAATTTTAGAAGCCCAACCCTTACCACATAACTTGTCTGCACAAGCAGCAGAACTGATAGCTTTAACACGAGCATGTACTTTAGCAAAAGACAAATGTGTAAACATATATACTGACAGTCAGTATGCTTTCTCTACAGTACATGTATTTGCGCAACAATGGAAAAATAGGGGAATGATAACATCTAGTGGAAAACCAATTAATCATGCACAATTTATTTTGGAATTATTAGAATCTATCCAGTTGCCTACTAAAGTAGCTATTTGTAAATGTGTAGCTCATACAAAACAACAGGATAGGATTTCGAAAGGCAATGCGAGAGCTGATGCAGCTGCAAAGCAAGTGGCCTCAGACTCAGAAACTTTACTTTTGAATGAGGAATTACAACCCTCTGAGATTTTAGATTTAGACATGCTAAAAACAATGCAGACGCTTACTACAAAAGCAGAAAAACAAAAATGGGAAAAACAAGGCGCAATTCTCGAGAATGGACTGTACATTTCCAAAGAGAAAAAAACGATATTGCCGTCTAATTTATTTAGATATGCAGCTTTGTTGAGCCATGGGCAGTGCCATGTCTCAACAGGGGGGATGGTACAGTTAGTAAACCGAATATTCCAAACATACGGATTCACGAATTATACAAAAAAATTTTGCGCAGCTTGTCATACTTGTAACAAGCACCATGCACAAGGGGCATTTAAACCTAAACAAGGAAGTTTTCCTATACCACCATATCCGTTCCATACTATCTGTATGGATTTCATAGAGTTGAACAAATGTGAATTGAAAAAATATTGCCTAGTCATTGCAGATATGTTTTCTAAATGGGTAGAATCTTTTCCAACCAAAAATCTGGATGCAGTGACAGTGGCGAAAGCCCTGATAAAAGAAGTAATCCCTAGATTTGGTATACCGGAAAGGATTTATAGTGACAATGGCACACATTTTGTTAACCAGACAATCCAGCAACTTGGAAGATTTTTCGGAATCTCCTTGAAAAATCATTGTGCCTACCACCCACAGTCTGCAGGACTGATGGAAAGGTACAATGGGGTCCTTAAAAACAAGCTTAGGAAGTTAATCAATGAAACCCAGAAGAGTTGGATATACTATTTGCCTTTAGCGCTGCTGAGTATGAGAACGGTTCCAAATGTGAAGGATTTGACTCCCTTCAAAATGTTTTTTGGGAGAGCATATTATGTGCCTCAGTGGAAAGCTCTCATGCCTGCAGAGCAAGAAGATGACAGTTCATTAGCTAGTTATATGAGGAAACTGTTAACAAATAAATCTGTTTTGCAGTTTAACTCTTTTTCAGATAAAGAACAGGCCAGACCGGTGGAGGCAGTTCTGGCTCCGGGAACTTGGGTGTGGTTAAAAGTGACAAAGAGGAAGAATTGGGCGAGTCCAAAGTGGGAAGGACCGTACCAGGTACTGTTGGCAACACCTACTGCAGTCAGAGTGGCTGAGAGGACATCCTGGGTCCATTTGACACACTGCAAACCGGTAAAGAACTTTCAACTTGATAAAAACTTTGTGACTGATATACAACAAGGGCAAAATGGCCAAGAATAAAGAGAATAGAAATGCAGATCAACCCCAGAGATGTTGCATAATTATTTTGTTGAGTATGCATTTATTGACAATAATTGTGACAATTTTCCTCTTGTTGTGGTTTTTCCTACACTCAACCACACAAGTAAAAGTGGGAAGACGTGACGAAACATCTATAGACTGGCATCCAAATTTTAACACATACCTAGCCATGAAACGTGTATATGTAAAGACTATGAACATTTCAAACTGCTGGGTTTGTACAGCTATGCCAACAGCATATGGAGGACTATTAATGTCTGCTGTTCCATTAGGGATTAATGAGACCTGGGAAAACCTACTCTTTGAGACTACAAATCTGAGGTCCCAGGACAAAGTCACGCTTTATTTGCCTATTACACAAAAAGGAATTGTGTGTTTTTATAAAAATGATACTCTCCAGGTGGACTGGAGCAATTGTAATATAACGATATCTTATCGGTGTTATATTAAGACTAGTAATGGCAATACTTTTTGCAATACTAATTATGACTCATATTTGAACTCAGTGAAAACAACCATGAATGAAATTCGCAAGAATCCTGTTTTATTTAAACAATTGTCAATTATAGACCAGAAAATGTTTCATGCAGGGTTAATGCGTATTAGTACTAAAGTAGAAAATTGTTATTTTATTTGTGGGAAAAAAGCATACAAATGGCTACCTGAGAATTGGTCCGGCAGTTTGTTTTTTGGGTTATCTGGTTCGGGCCATAAGACATACTGTAGAATTACCTTTGGGTAAGTTACGAAACGTGAGAAAAGCAGCCCGAAAACCTGAAAGTCCAGTCGAGAAACGTGTGAATCCAGTAGGATGGATCGAAGCTGGCTGGAAAGACCATAACAACATAAAGGACAAAAGAAAATTGACTCATATGGACTTGAGTGACAGTGTTATATCTTGGGCAGGAATATTCCCAGCATATGTAGCAGTCAAATCAATCTGGCGGTTGAGGAAGCTGTCGAAACTTCTCGAAGTAATGAGTAATGCAACTTTCTCTGCCCTAGAACTGGTGACTGATGAACTGAATGCAATGAGAACTGTTGTGCTACAAAATCGAATGGCTCTTGACTTCACCCTGGCGAGGGTGAGTACGTGCGCTTATCAAAGAAGAGTGCTGTGCGTTCATTCCGGACAACAGGCACAAAATTAATAATCACCTAGAGGTAATTCAGCAAGTATCAGCCATGACTGAACCAGACCCAAACCCACTGATGGACTTCTTCCAGAATTTATTTGGGGGGTGGGGTTCCATCTTAATGAATATTCTGATCGCCATCTGTGTGGGTTTACTCCTATTAGGAGCATATGTTTGTTGTGGAATTCCCTGCATGAAAAGATTAATCAGAGATTTCATTGATGTATCTGTTACTGAAACTTTGTACCAAGATATTGAGATTGAAAAATTAATCTCAGACGAAACTTTTTCTGAAGTATAGATCAAATGACTCACCTAGCTTAACATCCTTAGTGGAAGAGGTTAGGAGACGAAATGACATTATGCATACTTCAAAATAGAATAAAAAGTATTAATAGGAGGGAAAATGTTAGAGAAATATGTATTTGAATATATGTGAAGTGCTAGTTTTAAAAGCAAAGTAGTATGTAATGCATTTTATTCTATTAATGATATAACAAAAAGGATGAATTCATGTGTAATTGCAAGAAGTTTTTGAAACTGCAGTGTGCCTTGTTGCAAGTTGGCCTCTGACCCTGGCAGCTGCTAGCTCAGCAAGTTCTAATGTTTATGCTTTTCACAAATGATTATCTGCTGGGTCAGGAAATTAAATATGTGAAATAATGAAAATCTTCTGCTCTTTCCTGCTGGGATGATTCGCCTTGTGTATGTGTTACTAGATAACACGCAGCTGTTGGGAAAGTGTTACAGGGGAACAAAGAAGTGTATTAAAAGACTGAATCTGCTATTGTATTCGAACTAGCCTGGAACCTTGAAGAAGTAACTTTACAGAAAGACATTATGTCTGACCAGGTGGTGAGCAAGGCCGTATTGTTACCAGAGGAAAACTTTTTTAAATATACAGCATCAGCATTATTTTATGAATAGAATACTGTAAGCTAAAATGATGTAGATGCCCTGTGACTGACCACGTCAGTAAGGTGGGCACAACTTGAATGTAAGTAACTATACAAATTGTGTACTTCCTGTTTCATGTCAGACAAAATTCTGTACTTGTATGTTTTTTGCCTCCTGGTGTACACTAGTAAACTTTTGAACCTGAACCTCCTGTGTATTGATCTCTTGATTTTATTTAACAGTACTATATGATAATACCTCCTCAGTTCATGGGGAACATCTGTTTGTTCCCATTAAAATACCTCATTCATCATAGCTATGGTCTGATCAATAAAACATTCCTCAATAGGAGGATAAGAGTCAATGTTTTCCTGACAATCTGAGACCTGAACTTGGGAATCTGTAGGAAAAGAAGCTGTATCTCTGACAAAGTCTGAATCATTAGATCCTGTTTCCTCAGGAATTACTTTACAGGGGATGCCTACCTGTAATGATTTCTGTGTACCAGGACTCATTGCCTGCAATGCCTGCCTTGTCAAGGAAAGGACTTCTCTTTTGTACCTGTGTAATTACCTCTTCAGATGAACAATATTTAATTCTTTTGTTTTCTTAACAGGAGTTACAGTGGAAGAAGACCAACACGAATTAGGGATGTCTGACTAATCTCATCAAAGATGGAACCAAAGGTGGAGGTGTTTCCATCTTCATTAAACCCAAATACACTTTGAGACTGGTCAAACAGCATGAGTCTCTTGAAATACTCCATGTCCATTTAACTATTGGGAAAATACCATACCACATCATTGCTAGCTATAAATCCCCCACCATGAACCAGGATAAGCACACCACCTACCTCAATTTACTGGAATCCTTCCCCATACAGCCCAACACCTTAGTCATGGGAGATTTCAACTATCCTTCCATACACCGTCGGACATACACGAGCAAAAACATGCTCACCCAGCAGTTCCTGGACTTTGTTAACACAAATGCTCTGGAACAGATAAGTCTGCACCCCTACTAGGGGCTCTAATGCACTGGATATAGTACACATCAACATGGGGGGGGGTCACTACACCTCCCCATGTGTGACACCCTCCCTGCTTACGTCAGAACGCAAATCAGTCTTACTTGAAGTAACTACTGGAACTGATACCCTCACAGGAACAAAAATTTAAAAAAACTTCACCAAAGCTAACTGCAGCTTACTAAGCAATGGTATAGAAAGATTCATGACACCCACAATCACAAACATCAGTGATCACTATGCAGAAGTCTATGCAAATGTCCTCTACAAACACTTAAGCAACTGCATAAACTCTGATGTATCTGACCGGATCAAAAACAGATCTTCTCGTAAAAATAAGGACTTGAAGTATAAACAGATTATATAACAAGAGGAAGAAACTGTTTTTCAAAAGCATGAGGGATATTACTCTGCAGAGGAAGAGTTCCCTCCTAAGCCTAAACAAGAAAATCAGAAATCTTGTAAAGTTTTCTAAAGCAAATTACAAAATATAAATCATATCCCTAGCCAAGGATAATCATAAGGCATTCTTTAACTATATCTGAAGTCTAAAAGACAATGCCCAGCTATGTGCCAAACTGGTTATAGATGGGATCACTCATACTACACCAGAAGGTATCATCGACCTACTAGCTGACAGTCAGTGCAAACTCTCCCCCATCCTCACCTACAATATCCCAAAGCATACCGGACACCACTCCTTCGCCTGTTATCTCTACAGAACAGGTCATCTCTGCATTCACCAAGGCAAAAAACACAGCCTCAATGGGACCAGATAATATCCCAGGTTGTTTACTAAACAATCTAAAACAAGACCTAGTGGACCCACATGGCAATCTCTTTAATCATAGCTTGAAAACTGGCTATGTGCCTGCAGAATGAAGAATAGCAACAGTAATCCCCCTGCACAAAGGGGAGGGAGTGCCATTAAATGACACTGGGAACTACAGACTCATAGGTCTAACCAACATCATCTACAAGACCATGGAATGAATTATCATGGACCTTATCAATAACATCCAAATGCTGGACCTAATCCAGTTTGGCTTCGTTAAGGGTAGATCATGCTTATTAAACTTGGTAGACTTCTTTGAGAATGTCACCAAAGGCATGGGCAAAAGTAAGACAGTGCACATAGCCCATCTCAACCTTGCCAAGGATTTCGACACAATTCCTCACTCTGGAATCATTGAGAAACTCTCCCAAATAGGGTTAACCCTTACATTACTACATGGGTAGCCAATTGGCTCACCAGCAGAACACATTCTGTCAAAACTAAATGCAAAAAAAGCATTATTATTCCCTTTGGTAAAATAGAATTCCCCTACAAATTACAATATTGACAGCACCCCCCCCCCCGAGTTCCAACCCAGGGGTGTGAGACTTGGGAACACAGGTTGATAGTAATCTGAACTTTGACCACCAAGTTTCCACACTGGTAAGGAAAGCCTTCTATGCAGTGCCCTTCATAATCAAGAGCATACCATCCAGGTCAAAGGATGTTATAACTCCACTGTACTTGACCCTCATCAGACCACTAATAGAGTACAATGCACCCTTATGCATGTACCTCACCAGAAACCTGCAGCAGTTGCAGCAGCTGCAGAGACCTCAAGAGGTTTCTCATTAAGAAGATACAGGTACTTCAAACCATGACCTATGTGGACAGGCTGAAAGCATAATCACTTTACTTTATATCTTATAGGCTGCTGAGACATGACTTGCACCTGGCCTATAAGGCAATCTCCAATGATGCCCTAAAGGAAATGCTACACATCTGCAAGTCAAATGGCTCAAGAGTCACTTGCTCTAGGGATCTCAGCCTAGCTTATGGCATTAGCATATCATGATGGAGAGACAGATATGTCTCCCAGAGACTGCCACTTCTCTTAAACAGACTCCCTGTTCATGTAAAACACAGCTCCTCACTGACCCCATTCAAATGCAACCTAGATAACTGGATGGGGGACCGCAAATTCACCCCTGGGATGGCACCCATGTCCACCATGGACAGGGGTAGCCAGTGTTGATCACAGACCTGCTCTGTTCAGAAATTCATTCTGCAAACTATCCGAAAAAAAAACAAATGGGGATACTTGGGATTAACATGGTCACTAGCCTAGCAACCTCCTATGAGCTTATGAACCTATAATAGTCTACTGCAATGGTTATCCCAAGAAGAATCTCCTGGAGTGTCCTGCAGACCTAGGGATGATGGTTCAATTGTGTCTGTATCAGGCACTAGAATAGCTGAAGATGACATGGCTGACCCCCAATTTATGATGGCCGAAAGGACTACAACAGAGGAAGCCAGAGATATAAGCAAGTGATCTGAGGAACAACAATGGCAACTACAGGCTCGTCCACTGTCTGCTGAGGACTAGACTAAGATTTCAGCAATGGTAAGGACTCCTTGGTAAGTGATTTTTTTTATTTCTAGGTACAGCTGGAGGAGGACTGGTAGGACAGGGGTAAATATCCATGCTGCAGCCAAGGAAGGTAAGTCAAAAGCAATAAGCATTGCTGGAGTGAGTCAGTAAGATTTGTCAACAAGTGTTCACAAGACAAACAGAGAATACAGTTGTGCATGTCCTACTTTCTTGTAACAGTAGATGTATCTAAACCACACTGCCTTTCTTGAATTCAGGTAGTACTGCTCTGCTACCCTCCCCTGCTAGTCTAGTAAAGCTCAGAGTCCCTCCCACTGCCTGCTTGTCTCCGGGTGTAATGGACCAATCAGCTGGCAGTATAGGGACTACTTCAGAGACATAAAGACAGGACCCTTTCAGTTTTCTAGGGTCCAGCAGAAACAGAAGATGGAAACACAAGCTTTCCAAATGCCTACCACTGCAAACCAAAAACCACACACATACAAAAACTAATGAAGGCCACAGAGCAGTGCTCAGTGGCAACCCAAACACTAAGCTCTGTATATTCAAAACTGGGGATGGTGAGTGGTACCCTCAGTAAGGCAGTGTGTTCTATGAACATCTACTGTTACAGGTAAGTAGGACTTACAGTACTATGTTTAACAAACACATTGCCTTATTGGCATTTGGGTAGATTCCTAAAGCTTATCCAGCCTGGGAGGAGGAAGGCTAAAGTTCCAGGAGACCCTGGAGAATGATCCTAGTGAAGCTGGCTCTGGATCTAGAAACTGCATCCAGCTTGTAGTGCTTCATAAAGTAATGGCCAGAGGACCAATCTGCTGCCTGTAGAATACTTCTGTAGTCCACTCCTTCCCAATATGCTACTAAAGAAGAAAAGGCCATTGTGGAATGCACCTTTACCTTGACTAGATTTGCCAATATCTGAGGACACTTAATATGCAATGGTTTGCTTACAGACAGGTTGACCTTTCTTTACCCCAGTGAAGGAGATAAAAAGCCTTTTAGCCTTCCTGAAGTGTCTTGTTCTGTCAAGGTAGTACCTGAGCTGCCAATGCACATCCAAGGTATGAAGAATCCTCTCTCCCTTATTCTTAGGTTCTTGGAAAAACACAGTGAAGTCAGTAGAGAACACTTTCAGCATGAAAGCAGGGTTAGTGTGTACACAATCCTATCTCTGTAGAAATTAAAGTAAGGTTGTCCCACCATGAGAGCTTGTAGCTCAGAAACTTACCTTGCACATGTCAGAGCAATAAGCAAAACAGTTTTCTGTGTTAAGGGCTTCAGATCAGCCTGAGCAGTAGGTTTGAAGGGTGGTAAGTTCAATTCTTTCAGAACACAGTTAAAATCCCATGAAGGAGGAATTTTATTGTGAAAGGGTTTCATATGCAACATTCCTTTCGTGAACTATTTTACCAAAAGAGAAGAAGAAAGAGGGGGATCGAAAGGCAGACAAGCAGAGATGGCAGCTAAATGTACTATAATGGATGTACGATAAGCTATCCTGAAGAAAGTCACACAAATATTTCAAGACCAGAGGAATGTTTATGTAAAGGGTTCCTCTGTTCCCATTTAGGCTCCACTTAGAAAATCCCATCCATTTGTAAACATAACATTTCTTAGTAGCAGGTTTTCTAGTCTACTTTTAACACCTGTTTTACACCATTATGAAACAAGTACCTAACCAGAGAAATGTACTAACTGATTCTCTGAGAGAGTAGCTGATGCACAGAATAGACTACCAAATTACATTAAAGCAAGCACTAGTTTAGATATTATTAAGAACAGCCTGGACACCTATTATGGGAACAACTGTTTTGGTATATTGGCAGGCTAGAAAGGTATTTATTCATGTGTTTAACATTATTTGCATGTATGTATGTATGTATGTATGTAAGCTTGACTCATCCAGAATTTTAGTTATAGTTGCTCCAATGTGGGATGCACTAGTCTTCCCTCCTGAAACTGTGTGAGCAAATCCAAAATGTGGGGAAGTATGTGGTAATTGCCCTTAGCAAATACCATTAGAAAAGAATACCAGAATTGCCTGGGCCAATAGTGGGGTCCCTCAATGATCTTTGGTATTTCTTTCTAAATCTTCAGAAGTACCTTGTAAATCAGTGGAAATGGCAGAAATGCATAGAGGAATATTCCTCTCCAAATATAGGTGCAAGGATGTCTGGAAGGAGGCAAAGAACTACTTGAGGCATTCTACACATCTGAACTGCAACATGGAACACCACTGTCTTGAGCTGGTGCTCATGCAAGTCTGCCCAGGATCTGTTAAGTCTGTCACAAAACATTTTGCTCTGATGGGAAGTATGATGCCTGAAGAATCAGAGAGTGCTGCAAAGCCAGTTTTCAGGCCAACATTGCTAATCTGCAGAGAGGGGAAAGACCTTGTACCCCCCCCTTGTCTGTTGAGGTACCACATCACTGTTGTGTTGTCCGTAACTACAAGAAGAGGATCAAGAGTCCATAGATGGTGAGGGACTTTCAAGGCATGGATCACTGCTAACATTTCCTTGATATTAATGTGCCTCCATGCATCCTTGGGCCACCAAGTGGCCTGCACTTGCACACCCATTGCCACAGCTCACAATGCAAAGTCAGACAAATCTGTCTGGACAGATTGTGCTGGAACAGGTGGGAAGTAGGGAAGTTCTGGACTGACAGCTGTGCTCTCTATCACTGTACCTTTCATTTAATGAAGTCCAAAACCAGTAACTGGGCTTTCCAGAGAATGCAAGTGTTGGGTCCAACAATTTTGTACATACTATTGAATTTCCTTATGTGGAGATGGGCCAGTAGTATCATAAGAATCATAGATGCCATCAATTTTAGAATTTTTTGGAATTTTCTTGCCAGTACAATGTTCCTCCTGGACAATTCCTGAAACATTGTCTGGTAAGACATGACCTTGTCTTCAGGAAGAAAGACCATTCTTTTGTAGGTGTCAATTAAGCAGCCAAGGAATATGAGTCTTTGCAGTGGTTGTCAGGCATGATTTCTAAAGGTTTAACTTTAACCCTAGCCGGGAGAATAAGGTCAACACTTTCTCTTGCAATTTCAAACACCTGGATAAAGACTCTGCACAGAATGGGAAGTCATCCAAATAAGGAAAGATATGAATGCCAAGAGTCCTGCAATGAGCCACTACTGGAGCAAGGCATTTCACAAACACTTCAGGTGTTGGGTAATGCAGAGAACTGATAGTGCAAACCAGACAAAAGAAATCTCTGAGGAATGGGGATATGATAATACGCATCCTTTAAGTCCAGGGTCACCATGAAGTAGTGGTCCAACAGAAGAGGAACAATGTCTGCATGGTGAGCATCTTGAACTTAAGGACTTCGATAAGGAAAGGTCCGACAAAGGTCTCCATGACAACCCTTTTTTAGGGACCAAGAAAATTCTGGAGTAAAAACCTTTCATTCTGTCAGAAGGAGACAGGCTCTATGACCCCTCAGTGCAGCATGTGTCAGAGTATAGGAGGAAATAATGAAGTCTAGTCCAGTGGGTGAAGGGGAACTTCTCTGAATGGAGGTGGATGTGCCTTCCACTGCCTCCTGTAACCTCTGCCACAATGTTGAACACCTATTTGTTGGAAACAACTTATGGTCAGGCCATGTTGTTCAGAGCTACTTTTGAAGAAGGGCACTTGGAGGGGAACTTAGGAATGATGGGTGTTACGCCTTGACATAGTCATAGGCTGAAAGGGAGATTATCTGTTTTGGGAAAGGAACAGCTGTTGTTTGGTTTGACAGAGTTCTTGTCCTGCCATTTCCTTTTGGTAGCCTGTTTTTTGTTCAGATGGGGCTTCTGATCATTGGACTGCCGACAACTATCCTGCTTATGGGGGGGGACTTGGCAATATGGAACATTTTAGACACCACTTGCATCAGTTTACCTCTGTCATCCCAGTGTTTTGGGATCTGATTAGCAGTTGTACTAAACCCACAATCAGAATCAAGCGAAGCATTCAAAATCTAATTTTCTTAACTCATCAGAAATTACTGGATGTCCAGTTAAGGTTAACAATTTACCACCACCAATGTCACAGCATTTCTAACAGTATCAGTGCCCAGCAAGGCACTTGAAGAATTTAGAAAACAATCTCTTTCACATGGTCTTCCTGCTCAGCAGGGAATGATGTAGCAAACTCATCAAAACTATACATACACCTCAACACCTAAACCTTGTCACCACAATAAACAGGACATGCTGGAGGGATAGATTCCTGTCCCAGAGACTTCCTATAGTCTGGAACAAGCTACCCATCTCTGTCAAGCAAAGTTCTTCATTAGCACTCTTCAAGAAAAATCTTGATGAGTGGATGGGAAATAGGAAATACACCCCGGGGATCACTTCTGTGTCTCTGCTGGATAGTGGCACACGAAAATAACTTTCTTGGGTGGCGTAAGCTATGGTTGCTGGCTAGGCTTACGTAGGCCCTTGGGCCGATAGCCTAGTACCTACCTATGAACCTATGAACACAAACTTCCACATAAAACATTGGCAGTCAAACTCTTCAAAAGCTGGGGACATAGAAGCAGGGTCATCAGACAAGGGGCTTACAGGTCAGGCATGGTTAAGTATACCCTAAATTTCTTAAACTCTTTTCTTAGGCAGAGACTCATTCAGAAGAAAAAAACTCCATGCTGTCATAAAACATCCAACACTGGGATCAACAGAGGGAAGGTCACTACAACCAGGGCTTCATTCTCCAAAAGATCATATATCTTGCTGATCTCAGGGGCAGCAAATGATTTCTCCCAGCTGAATACATCCATGACTCTAGCCAGCATTTGGGAAAAGGAAAACATACGTTTGGAATTCTGAACATGTTCGCCCTGATAACAACATATCTGGTCAGACTCTGACCCTTCAAAAATCTCATACTCCAGATCTCCTCCAAAATCAGGTTCCTTAGATGATCGAACAGGGTAGGAATATTGGCATCACTCATAACCCAGGTTTGTACCCAAAATCAATAGCATGAATAACAAAGCTTGTCATAGCCATCAGCTCAGATGAAAATATAGATGGAGACTATTGCCCTGTAATGTGGTGGATGTTCTGTTTCTTTTCTGCATACACTATGTTAGTGGAAGAATCACTAGGGGAAGACACATCAACTCTGGCAACAGATTCTGTACTCCTGATTTCCTTTGTACCTAAAGGGTTTGATTCTCCCATTCCTGAACAAGGCAATGGTGCAGCCCCAGAGGATGTGTCTGACCCTCATGTCATGCACAGTTACGGTACTTCCACCACACCAGGGGACCTGGAGGCAAAAGAAGGCAAGTGGTAAGATAGCCTACACGTGATTACTGTGGAGTCACAAACCATAGGCTGAAGCATATGTTTTGATTTACTTCTATGTTTTTAAGGTCACAAGGGGTAGATGGTGGCAGTGGGGGGATCACTGTATCTGAGTTCATCAAGTAATAGGACAAAAAACTAACCAGAGAAATACCAATGATGGCTGCATGGTAAGCCCAGTAAAAAAATGACCAAATCCTACAATTCTCCCTCCAAAAGCAATCTGAAGTCTATTTCTGTAGGGATAGTAATCTGAACGCTGTACTCAATAGAATGATAGTAGTTTAAAAAACACAGCTCAAAAGATATGATACATGCCAAAAGTTCCCCAACTTTTATATTAAAAAAAAAAAAAAAATATATATATATATATATATATATATATATATATATATATATATATATATCAGAGGCAAATGATTAGAAACAGCATAAAACTGTTTATACGTGATAATTTAATAAAGATGTTTATTGAAAGAAAAAATATGAAAAAAAAATCTTGTCAGAAATGCTTAACATGCAAAAAACACATTTGAATAGATAAAAATCCCCAGAAACCAACAACTAACTTATAGTAAACAGTTTAAGCCTTATACAGTCAGTTCTGAGCACATTGTGGGTGCTGGGAAGAGCAGTTTTGGCTAATATCAAAGATTGAAACATTGCCAATTTTATAAACTTTTATAATACTTTGACTTAGGAATGAAGTCAACTCCCGTAATGCTATTAGAAACCCAAAATACTTAAGAGAAATTAAAAAGAATACAGGCAAAATAAAAACCTAAACATATACAAAATTTCCAGTCAGAAAAAAAAGTCACAACAACAGAATACACCATTCAATTAGTGAAAGAAAAGCAGAGAGAGGAAGTAAAAACCAAAAGAGTTTCTTATCTGAGTTCATTAGCTGAAGGCATCCTCTTACTATGGTACTACAAAACTGAAAAAGTCTTGTCTGAGAGTCTGTAAGGTAGTCCCTGTACTGCCAAGTGATTGGTCTGTCATACCTAGAGACAGGCAGTTGGAGGGACTCTGAGCTTTGGTAGACTGCCAGAGGAGGGTAGCAGGGCACTACAACCTGAATGCCAGGAAGGCAGTGTGTTTGCTGAACATCACTAAATTCCTGTCAGTATTTCACTCAAATACTTAAACACACTGACAGAAATCAATATGACAGGTAGGTTGTCACAAAGTGAGCATAAGCAGTGCACTGATACACGTGTTCCTGCTGTAACATTTTTGTCCCAAAGAAATCAAATCAATTATAATGGGAATCACAAGTGGCACATGAGGAATGTCATGCTTTTTTGCAATGCTGTAATTTACTTTTTGCAGAAATGGAAGGAATGTTTTCTCTCTGTCCTCATCTTATCCTTCAACTATCATTTTTTCCAATAAAAAAGTCTTTTGGCTTTTCCTGGTTAGGGGTCACCACAACGGAACTCCGGTCCGCTAATGACTGGCAGTGGAAATTTATGGTGTTGAGTTGCCAGCCTGCCCAACCTTTAAAGAAGGCACACCCACATGCATCTACCTGCATGTCTTTAAGGTTCACTTGACCATGGGGAGGACATGCAGACTCCACACAGAAGGCGCTCCAGCCGAGAATCGAACCGGAGAACCTATTGCTGTGATGCACAATGCTAACCGCTGCACCACCAAGGCCAATAAACATCTTTTTTTAAATTATCATGTATGACATAGGCAATCTTACATTTATATAAATGAAAAACAAACAACACTTTAGTAGCAAACATTATACATCACAGACACCACTGAAACAACTGCAGTTGCAAATATTATACACCACTTATAATTTATCCAGTCATTGTCAATTAAGCATTATATGGCTCATTCAAATCCTGCCTCTTAAACCTCGTTCCTTCTCTGCATATTTGTTCCCACAATTCCCATTTTTTCCTATGCAGTTTGCTTCTTCCCTTTTCTAAAGATCACAATTCCAGTTGTTTTATCTCTGTTACTATATTCACTACTTCTAGTAGTCTACACTCTGATTTCCATCTTTTAGTAATTGCTTTTTTGGCAGGCACTATAATTAGACTCAGCAAGGCTTTAATATGTCTAGGCAGCTCGTATCATAGCTCAAAAAAATAATTTCCCCAGTCAATCTAATCTGCTCACCCAGCATCTCCAACAGAGCGGTCTGTAGGGAATCCCTAAAGTCTGCCAGCTCATTACACACCCAAAAAATATTTTCCCAGCCACCTCTTTCTTGCCCGTCATGCCTCCAACATTTGCTATCCACCTGAGGAAAAATTCTTTGGAGTCTACTTAGGGTATAAAAATACCTATGTAAACACTTCCAGGCAAAGATCCTAAATTCTCTAGACTTTGTTGCATATTTCTGAGATATATGTCACCTTGTGAATTGCTTATCCAATTTCTTTTCCCAATACTTTCTAAGCTCCTTTGATTGATTCTTACAATTATCATAGAATATTTTATATGCTCTACTACTTATTCCCTTTTTAACAGCAGCTTCTGTTCTAGATTCTATTAAAAACCCTACCAGTGCTGGTCTTTCATTTAGGATGCCCCTATTTCTTTCTCTTTGCCTATACTCTGATATCAATCATTGACAGGGAAGGCAATCTCTAACCTGCAATCCAAATAAATCCTTGGCCTCTTCCCATTTTATTACCTTTCTCTTCCTAGTTGTTTGCTCCCAGTACCTTGGTTCCTTTGCTAATTTTCTCCAATAAATTCCAGCCCTCTTGCCTATTATCTGTATCACTACCACAGTCATCCCTATTGGTAGAATCTTTTTTCTCCATTTTCATGCTGGTTTAGTTCTTAGAATACTGCCTGCTATCTCATGAATATAATACTCTGCATGATTTTTGTTATTCTCCTTAAGAGTTTGCATCCAAAATCCCAATCTATCCTTATTTCTTGAGCTTCTGATCATTTATTTCCTTTTGATATATAGTTTTATGCTTGTGCTATGTATAAGAGCCTTAACTGTGTTGCTGTAAAATACCTTCTCAAACTGGGTAATCCTAGTCCGCCTTGTTTGATTGGAAGAATCAGCTTATCCCACTTGACCCTTGCTGTCTTCCATTCCCAGATAAAATCCTTCAACTCTTTTTTAATTGCTATCCACAACTTCTCCTCTGGTTGATAAAAATATGCCTGACCTGTGTATAACACTAAAGGGACTACAAACATTTTAATTGCTTGCATCCTAGTATCCCTATCCATATAACAAATATTCCAGTTTCTCAATTGTTGTATTATCTTCTGTTTAGTCTCTTCCCACATGTCGTTAGCTGCCACAACGAAGTAATTTCTAATCCATACTGCTAAATACTTCATTTTATCATGTCCCCATAAATATAGATATTGCTGAACTAATTTGTGTGGGTATATAATTTACCTCTATCGCCTTTGTTTTACCTTTGTTAATTTTGTATCCCAAGAAGATTTAAAACTGTCTTAAAATGTTTCACAATGCTGTAATGTCTCTTTCTGGTTTTGATATGTATAAGATACTATCATCTGCAAACAGCGTCAGCTTTTCATGACTACCATACCAATTATATCCTTGAATTTTTGAGTCCCTTATTTTCTTTGCCAATGGTTCTAAATATAATGCAAACAAAAAGGGGAAAGCAGACAACCCTGTTTCATTCCTGTACTCAAGCAGAAGTTATCAGAGAGGACCCCACCCACTTTAATTTTTGCTTCTGATCTCTCATATGTATTCCTAATCAACCTTATAACTGCATCAGGGAAAGCAAATGCTTCCATTGCCCTGCTCGTGAAGTCCCAGCCTACTCTGTCAAATGCTTTCTCTGCATAAAGACCCATCAATAACAGTGGCATTTTCTTACATTCTGCTTCCCTCTGGCTTATCAGTGTTCTGTTAATATTGTCAACTGTTTGCCTCTCCTCCACAAAACCACACCGATCCATATCCATCAATTTTGATATCACTTTTGCCATTCTTTTAGCCATTCTAGACATAAACACTATAATAATGGTTTAGTATTGAAATGGGCCTGTACAAAGCTGGATCCAACAGATCTTTACCCTTTTTAGGTACACTGCTGACACCACTTTTTCCAGGATGCTGGTATTTCTCCTCCTCTTAAAATACAAACCTTCCAGATCTTTATCAGTTTTTTCCCTCCTAGCTTCCAATCTTCCACAGAAATACCATCTGTTCCTGGGGACTTTCCTGTAGATTGGTTATACATAGCCATTTTAACTCATCTCTTCCTATCCTAATTGAGCCTCATCTACCTCTAACATTGGCATATTTAATTCTTCAATAAACATTTCCATTTGTAACTATTCTTGGTTTCCATACTTTTCTGCTTTATACAAACTTTCATGAAATTTCCAAAATATTTCTAATACTTCCACAGGATCTCTTATCTTCCTTGTTATACACTCCTGAAGCTTGGTGACAGCCCTTTCCACTTTCTGTTGCCTGAGTTGTTGTGCTAAAAGCTTTTGTGCTCTAGAATTGTTGTGAAAAACAGTTGCTTAACAGCAGTCTTTCTAAACTTGTACATGTTATTGAGGTAATCCCTTATTTTCTGTTTAGCATTCTGTAGTTGCTCTTTTTCTTGTTCTGAGAGACTTCTATTTTTGCAATACTTTCACATTTGTCAGTCCCTCTAAATAATTTTTGTTACTTAACCATGTCTTCCTTTCCTTTATTTCCATCATAGTTTTAAACGCCACGTTAATTTTATCCCACTCCCTAGCTATATTTTCAGAAGAAATTCCTATCTTCTCTAGTAGCTCCTGAATTAATTCCAAAATCAATTCCTCAAATTCCTTTCTTTTCAACTGATAGGTAAAAAAGTGTCAGTGTCCCATTTTTATTGAATTATCTTGCATTTTTATTTTAGTTATTATTACACACGCATCTGAAATGGATTATTGGATGTGTTTCAAGACCTTCAATTGCATGCACATGTTCCTGTGAGATATAAATTCCTATCTAGCCCAGCCCAAGTTTTTTTGTATCTTGGAGAATATAATATGTAAATTCACTCTGAACTCCTAGTACTGAATTCACATCTTCCATGCCAAATGTTTTTATAAATTTTGTCAAAAATGTACCCTCCCTTGTTACACTTCCTCTTCTAGGACCCCCCAGACACATCTTCACTGTTGTAAACCAAATTCCAGTCCTCATCTATAAGCAATACTCCTTGTTGAAAGCTGATTATTTCCCCCAGAATTTCCCTAAGCTCCTTTACTTGCTAGAAGTTTTATGTGGAATGAATGCATGCCAGTGTAATCCTCCTCCCTTGCCAATAGCCCCTTAGTACTATATATCTACCATTATTATCTTTTTTCCTCTTCTATCACTATTGGAGCTCCTCTTGCAATAAGTACTCCTCTTTTCCTTTGCCACAGATGTTCCACTGAATAACCATCCTGAAAACCTTTCTTTATCAAATTCACATGTTCACTTATTTCCAGGTGTGGTTCCTGTAGCACAGACATTTGCACTCTACATTTTTTAATATAGTTCACTACTCTTTCTTTTTTATATTCCTCTGTAAGACCATTCAGATTGAAAGACATTACAGAAAGCATCATGTTCATATATAGTTATTATTACCACCTCTTATGTATAACTGTTTTTTGTTAAATGTCTAGTTCCAACTTTTATGTTATATGCATATACTACTTGTCAGGTTGGTCTTTTATACAGTTGTTTCTTGTCATACCCATTTGAGCCTATGCCACATCTTACATAACTTTCTTTTTTTGAAAGCCCTCAAAACAAACAAACAACCCACCAACCCCCCATAAATGTATTCACTTAATAATAGCACACAAAACTATGTGCATCTTCAAATACTGAAGTTTTTGCTTCCTAATAAGAACAAAAGTTCTAAGCTGACAGCCACACAGACAGGCTAGAATAAACCAAAAAAGAAAAATTAAAAATTTTATGCTAAGAAACAACATTTTTTTGCAGCCCTTTGTTTTTTTTTTCCCTTTTAAATTTTTTAAGTAAAAAATTTGGCTTTTTTTTTGATTTTTTGTTTTAAAGGCAGCTGCAGGTTCGAACGGAGGAAGAATCAAGGATGTTAAAACTAAATTTAGATCCCACTATAGTGGGGGGTCTCTAATAGGAGGTTTCAATAAAAAGATACCTCAAAGGAATGCCTTGCAAAGTTTATGTGACATAATGTTGTGGTCCAAAAAGCCTATATGAAAATTTGAAATGGCTGCCAGTTGAACTTTCACTGTGGAAGAAGAGGATCCTGAATTAAAAATGTCAGCTAGGAAGTCCAACACCGAATGAATTGGAGCAGTATAGGGGTCTATGTTGGGTCTATGTTCCTAGCTTTTGCCCAGAAAGAGAAACGTCGCCATTTACTAGTGTAGATCTTTCTGGTAGAAGATTTTAGGGAAGCTACTATGATACCCCGTACGGAATTAGAAATCATAGGAAGCCTGGCTAAGGATGGAAGTGGAGCAAGCAAGCAGTGAGGTTGAGAGAATGTATGGATTGGTGCAGTTGACCCGACTGGTGGGTCAGAAGATCTGGAACCGGGTCCAGATGCCATGGCTGTACCAAGAGGTAATGATGTAGGAATGGAAACCAAATCTGTCGAGGCCAATAAGGGGCAATGAGAATCAACTTGGCTCTCAAGGCGGTTGCTTTCTGAATTAGCTGAGGTATCAGCGGAAAAGGAGGAAAAGAATAAAGAAGTCCCCGGGGCCAATCTTGGGTTAGAGCGTCTCTGGGGGGATGGCCTGGAAGGGGGAAGAGAGAGAAGAAGTCTGGGCATTTGCTGTTTTGAGGTGTAGCGAAAAGGTCGCAGCAAGGAAGGCCCCACTTCTGAAAAATCTCTTCCGTCACTGACTGTTTGAGAGACCACTCGTGAGGCATGAGAATAGCTCTGCTCAATCTGTCCGCTATGATGTTGGATTTCCCGGGGATGTGCATTGCTATCAGAAAGAGGTGAGAGGAGATTGCCCATTGCCAAAGTCTGAGAGCCTCTCGACACAGTGGATAGGACTTGGTTCCGCCCTGTTTGTTTATGTACCACACTACGGACATATTGTCCGTTTGGACTGCAATAGTTCCCAGGGAAAGAGAGTCATTGAGGGCTTGCAACGTTAAAAGCACTGCTCTCATCTCCAGAACATTTATGTGCAGATGGTACTTGAAAGGTTGCCAAGTGCCATGGACCATTCTGCCCTGATAATGCCCGCCCCCACCCGATCACGGAGGCGACCGATGTAACCGTGGCAACCGGGGCAAGAGGAACAAATGGTCTGCCTTGATGGATTTGAGGGGACGATATCCACCAAGTCAGATGTCTTTTGCAAGTTGGAGTTACTATGATCTCGTGACGCATGGGAAGTTGTTGAAAGGACCATTGGGTGAATAGCATCCATTGTAGCAGCCGCATGTAAAAGCGGGCGAGGGGAAGAAGTGTTATGGCGGCCACCATAAGACCCAGTACTTTCAGAGCAAATCTGGCCTGAATTTTGTTGCTGAATAGAATCACTTGGACGTGTCTTTGAATGTCCAAGATCCTTTGGTCTGTCAACCTTGCAGAAAGTTGTACAGTGTCCAAATTTGCGCCTATAAAAGTAATATACTGACAAGGCGACAAGGCAGATTTTTCGAAATTTATAGAAATTCCTAGCCCTCTGCAAGTGTGAATGGTGTAATTTCTGGCTTGGAGAAGCTGATGCCTGGTGGTGGCAGTGAGGAGCCAGTCGTCTAGATATGGAAACACCTGGAATCCTTGACGTCTCAGGTGAGCCGTAACCAATGCCATGCATTTGGTGAACACTCTGGGGGCTGTAGTGAGTCCAAAGGGCAGGGCTCTGAATTGGAAGTGACTGGTCCCCAGCCGAAAGCGGAGAAATCTTCTGGAGCGTCTGTGAATTTTTATGTGATAGTACGCATCCTGAAGATCTATCGAGTACATCCAATTGTCCTTGCCCAGAAAGGGCAGAATGGACTGAAGCGTGACCATCCGGAATCTTGATTTCTTTACAAACTTGTTGAGTTTGCTCAGATCTAATATTGGTCTCCAGTCCCCTGTCTTTTTTGGAACTAAAAAGGACCTTGAGTAGATTCTGGATCCTATTTGGTCCGCTGGGACTGGCTGGATGGCTCTTTTTACTAGCAGTTTTGATATTTCTAGTACTGCTAGTTCCCTTAGATGAGGTGGAACGTCTGGAAGGGTTCCCTTTTGTTGAATTGGGGTTTGAATAAAGGGAATTTTGTAACCCTCGGATATAACTGACTGTACCCATTTGTCTTGAGAAAGGGAAAGCCAGGCTATTGGGTACAGCGATAATTTTCCCCCGACTGCCTCCGAAGGCAGACAATCAGGCAACATCTCAGGGATGCTGGAAGGGTTTGTCAGAAAGAGGCTCTCTGCTACCCTGATTCTGCGGACCCCCTCTGCCCCTAGGGCAGCGTCTATTATTGTTACCCCCTCTGCCTCTGGGGGTAAACTGACTTTGTGCATCAGGCGTGACTCCTTGGGATTTATGAACCACATTTTCCCTCCCTTCTGTCCTTTGGGGTAAGGTCTAGAAGGGGTGGAGAAACGGACTCCTACGGCAGAAAGAGTCTTGCCATCTTGTTCGCATCTAGTCAAAGTGTCTTTCACTTGAGGACCGAACAAGGTCGAGCCATCAAAAGGGGAGTTTGTGAAAGACGCCTTGAAGGGGTCTGCAAAATTACAAAGCCGCATCCAGGACTGACGCCTTAAAGCCACTCCTGTGCCTGCAGCTCTCGCTCCATCGGCTGCATAAGAAATGAGCCGCATGGAGGAGTTAGCAATGGAGTTAAGGATTCCTAGCTGTGAGCTAATCTTGTCCTGAGACCCAGCAGCTGACGGATCCTGTAAAACTTCTCCCAACTCTTTAAGAACATCTCTTTGAAGGCGGGTGAAGTGGCATAAGTAGTTCAGCGATCTCATGGCAAAAGTCGCTGAAGAAAAAATCCACTTACCGTACCTGTCCATAGTCCTAGAATCCTTATTAGGAGGATGAACAGGTACTGAAGGATCAGTTAATTCCTTCTTGGTGGCAGCAGCCACCACCATGGCATCAACTGGGACACCTTTTGTTAAGTATTGTCTATCTTGTGGGGCTGTAATAAATTTTGAAGGTCTCCTGGGGGTAGGTTCCACCGAATCTGGAGCCATCCACGCCTTCCGAGCCACTACTTCCATGAGAGGGTCGAAAGGCGGAGACACCCAGGAGGTGGAGGGTTGAGATCCGAACGCCTCCAGGTATACTGACTCGTCCTCGGAGGGATTAAGGGAGGGCCAGTTCCCCCTCTGTTTAAGGATTTCAAGGATGTCTGAAAATGAGACAAAGCTGGATCCAACAGATCTTTACCCTTTTTAGGTACACTGCTAACACCACTTTTTCCAGGATGCTGGTATTTCTCCTCCTCTTAAAATACAAACCTTCCAGATCTTTATCAGTTTTTTCCCTCCTAGCTTCCAATCTTCCACAGAAATACCATCTGTTCCTGGGGACTTTCCTGTAGATTGGTTATACATAGCCATTTTAACTCATCTCTTCCTATCCTAATTGAGCCTCATCTACCTCTAACATTGGCATATTTAATTCTTCAATAAACATTTCCATTTGTAACTGTTCTTGGTTTCCATACTTCTCTGCTTTATACAAACTTTCATGAAATTTCCAAAATATTTCTAATACTTCCACAGGATCTCTTATCTTCCTTGTTATACACTCCTGAAGCTTGGTGACAGCCCTTTCCACTTTCTGTTGCCTGAGTTGTTGTGCTAAAAGCTTTTGTGCTCTAGAATTGTTGTCAAAAACAGTTGCTTAACAGCAGTCTTTCTAAACTTGTACATGTTATTGAGGTAATCCCTTATTTTCTGTTTAGCATTCTGCAGTTGCTCTTTTTCTTGTTCTGAGAGATTCCCCCTATTTTGCAATACTTTCACATTTGTCAGTCCCTCTAAATAATTCTTGTTACTTCTTAACCATGTCTTCCTTTCCTTTATTTCCATCATAGTTTTAAACTCCACGTTAATTTTATCCCACTCCCTAGCTATATTTTCAGAAGAAATTCCTGTCTTCTCTAGTAGCTCCTGAATTAATTCCAAAATCAATTCCTCAAATTCCTTTCTTTTCAACTGATAGGTAAAAAAGTGTCAGTGTCCCATTTTTATTGAATTATCTTGCATTTTTATTTTAGTTATTATTGGCACACGATCTGAAATGGTTATTGGATGTGTTTCAAGACCTTCAATTGCATGCACATGTTCCTGTGAGATATAAATTCTATCTAGCCTAGCCCAGTTTTTGTATCTTGGAGAATATAATATGTAAATTCACTCTGAACTCCTAGTACTGAATTCACATCTTCCATGCCAAATGTTTTTATAAATTTTATCAAAAATGTACCCTCCCTTGTTACACTTCCCCTTATAGGACCACCAGACACATCTTCACTGTCGTAAACCAAATTCCAGTCCTCATCTATAAGCAATACTCCTTGCTGAAAGCTGATTATTTCCCCCAGAATTTTCCTAAGCTCCCTTACAACAGTTTTATGTGGAATGAATGCATGCCAGTGTAATCCTCCTCCCTTGCCAATAGCCCCTTAGTACTATATATCTACCATTATCTTTTTTCCTCTTCTATCACTATTAGAGCTCCTCTTGCAATAACTATAAGTACTCCTCTTTTCCTTTGCCACAGATGTTCCACTGAATAACCATCCTGAAAACCTTTCTTTATCAAATTCACATGTTCACTTATTGCCAGGTGTGTTTCCTATAGCACAGACATTTGCACTCTACATTTTTTAATATAGTTCACTACTCTTTCTTTTTTATATTTCTCTGTAAGACTATTCAGATTGAAAGACATTACAGAAAGCATCATGTTCATATATAGTTATTATTACCACCTCTTATGTATAACCGTTTTTTGTTAAATGTCTAGTTCCAACTTTTATGTTATACGCATATACTACTTGTCAGGTTGGTCTTTTATACAGTTGTTTCTTGTCATACCCATTTGAGCCTATGCCACATCTTACATAACTTTCTTTTTTTGAAAGCCCTCAAACAGAACCAACAACCCACCAAACAGAACCAACAACCCACCAACCCCCCATAAATGTATTCACTTAATAATAGCACACAAAACTATGTGCATCTTCAAATACTGAAGTTTTTGCTTCCTAATAAGAACAAAAGTTTTAAACTGACAGCCACACAGACAGGCTAGAATAAACCAAAAAAAGAATAATCATGCTAAGATGCATGGTACAGATTGTGCTATTAGTAAATGCTATTTGATTTTGTCTATCTTTATAGCTCCACCAGCTGAGAAATCACTTGAATGCTTTCAGTAAACACTTTCTTCAAGCCATTTTTCTTTATCAAATTGTCTTCTAGTGACATGCAAACTAGACACAAAATTGCTAAGGATACTTGTTATTGGATAATGCCTAGGTTTTTAACCTTGTCATTTCCTCATACAAGCATGGGAAAATGCACACTGATTTTTCTTTGTCATACTCTCTTAAACAGGCCTTTCATCCCCCCTCCTCTCTCTTTCCTTTTTTTTTTACATTGCAGTGCCTACATTTCTTAAAACTGAGCAAGGAAATTTTTATTTCAAGTCTAATTGGTTTTGTCTTATCTTTAAAGCTCTTGCAGCTGGGAAAACCCGATTCCTTTCAGAGGACATTATGTCTTAGCTGATTTCTCTTTTCTCACCCCCCCAGCCAATGCCCTTCCACCAGACTATCTCCAGTTTCCCTTTATCAGATTGTCTCCATGGAGACATGAGAACCAGACAGACAGTTTCTCTTTATCAGATTGTTTCCATGGAAACATGAAGACCAGCTGCAGAACTGCTACTAAGTATACATGCATTTGCTAGAAAAAACCTCATCATCATCGTCATCATCATCTTTTGGCTGTTCTGGAGGTCGCCACAGCGGATCACCTGTTTTCATTTATTCCTGTCCTCTGCATCTTGCTCTGTCACACCAACCACCTGCATGTCCTCTCTCATCACATCCATAAACCTTATCTTAGGCCTTAGTCTTTTCCTGTTACCTGGTAGCTTCATCCTTAGCATCTTTTTCCCATTATACTCAGCACATGTCCAAACCAACGTAATCTTGCCTCTCTGACTTTGTCTCCAAACCTTCCAACCTGGGCTGACCCTCTAATATACTTATTCCTAACCCTGTCCACCTTCATCACACCCAGTGTAAATCTTAACATCTTTAACTCTGCCACATCCAGCTCAAACTCCTGCCTTTTTGTCAATGCCACTGTCTCCAACCCATATAACATAGCTGGTCTCACTATCCTCTTGTAGACCTTCCCTTTCACTCTTACTGGTACTCATCTGTCACACATCACTCATGACACTCTTCTCCACCTACTCCATTCTGCCTGTACTCTTCTTCACCTCTCTTCCACACTCACCGTTATTCTGAACTATTGACCCCAAGTATTTAAACTCATCCACCTTCGTCACCTCTACTCCTTGCATCCTCACCATTCTTCTATCTTCCCTCTCATTCACACACATATATTCTCTCTTAGTCCTGCTGACCTTCAATTCTCTTCTCTCTAGAGCATATCTCCATCTCTCCAGGGTCTACTCCACCTGCTCGCTACTCTCACTACAGATCACAATGTCATCTGCAAGCATCATAGTCCATGGGGACTCCTGTCTGATCTCGTCTGTCAACCTGTCCATCACCATTGCAAATAAGAAAGGGCTCAGAGCTGATCCTTGATGTAACCCCACCTCCACCTTAAACGCATCCGTCACTCCCACCGCAGACCTCACCACTGTCACACTACCCTCGTACATATCCTATACCACTCTTACATACTTCTCTGACACTCCTGACTTCCTCATACAATACCACAACTCCTCTCTAGGCACCCTGTCATATGCTTTCTCTAAGTCATGCAACTCCTTCTGACATTCTCTGTACTTCTCCATAAACACTCTCAGAGCAAACATTGCATCTGTAGTGCTCTTTCCCGGCATGAAACCATACTGCTGTTCACTAAACATCACCTCCCTTCTTAACCTAGCTTCCACTACTCTTTCCCATAACTTCATGCTGTGACTGATCACTTTAATCCCTCTGTAGTTACTACAGCTCTGCACATCACCCTTATTCTTAAAAATCGGTACCAAAACACTTTTTCTCCATTCCTCATAATATTCAATATTCTTTTTCATTTACTTTCTCTGCCTTAAAACTAATTAATCTAAGGTCCTAAATCCAGTCACTTCCTCATGCAAGAATGAAAAAACATATTAATTTTAACTTTGCCATGCCTTTTTAACCATGTTCTTTTTTTTTACATTGCATTGGCTATAGTTCTCAAAACTGTACAACAAGACAGAAGAGGGGAGAAAAAGAAAAACAACAGCACCTGTTTACCATCCCCATTACACTTAAAATCAGCATGCAAAGGAAACCATACACCACAAATACAGTAGTATTAAGAAAATAAAATGTTATTTTTACTTACAGTTAGCTTTCTTCACTCTCTTCCCCACCCCAAAGCATTTTTTCTGAACATTAATGACATGAAGTAGGGCATATACTTGAGTCCCCCACAAATCCAACAAATTATGAAAAAGCCCAGTATTTCCAGATTTTCTTGTTCTGTTACATTTCACAAGTATAAGTACTGCATTTTAATCCCACATTAATTTACTGATTTTATTACTGTTCTTCTCCATCACCCAAATCCTGTCTCTACTTTATTTCCAACATACCCTTGATTCTTCTAGTCAACTCTCGTGCTCCCTTCCTTCTCCAACATTTTCTGTTGAAACACTGGAAAATGTTTCACAGGTACAGTCTCTCTGTGATCTCTATTACCAGAGGTAAGCAGAATCTCCTTTTGTTTCACAGCTCAGTTTTTGTTAACAAACTTTTGCTTTTCCTCTTTAGCATGAACTTCATCAACAAATGATTTTGTCCCTCCAAGGAAGAATACCTTAAAGACAGATGGATACAGCAGTTTGAATCTCACACCTACATCCAGACATTCCCTGAATAGTGGAATTAATTTACTCCTCTTCTGCCTGGTGTACAATGAGTAATAATTCTCCACAAACACTCTGCTGCCTCCCACTTTTAGTATTTTGTCCTTCTGTCACAGTTTTGTCAGAATTAACTCTTTCTGCTGGTAGGATTGCATCTTTACTATTAAAGGTCTAGGTTTCTTTCTTATAGCTAGGTTTGGAGCATATACCCAACGTGCCCTTTCAACTGACAACTCCTGCTGTGGAATACCAGTCCAGTTGCTTATTTGTGCTTTCATAAAATTAATGCAATCTGTTCCTTCCAGCTTCTCTGGTATAGCTGAAAATATCAGGTTTTCTCTACATGCTCTGTCCTCTAATTCTTTTACTTTTTGAAACATATTTTCCTGAGCAGTCTCATATTCAGCCAGCCTTTTCTTCATTTTGACCTCTGATTTTTGCAGCTTTATCATCCCATCTGAATATTTGCTTAAAGCTTCTTCCATTTTTCCAGCCTTTTGTTGTTTGTGTTGATATACTCCATTAGTGTTCTGTTTACTTTAACCAGGTCTGTATGCAGTTGTCTTATATCTTCTTGCAGATAATTGGAAGTCATTCTGAAGGTGGCATTGCTTTTTACTGAACAGCTGCAGAACTTTCCCCTAGTCAGTATTTCTTCCTCACCTTTTGTTGCTGATTTTTTTCCAGGTTTTCAGTATTTCTTTATTCCTTGCATTTAAGCAGTGCACTTACTAGCCAGTTACTGAAATTTACCCATAAACACATGTCTACTGGACTTCTCTGCTTAGTTTCTGTGTTCACACTGAGAGAGCTGGAAATAAGCTGTTACTCTGTGTGCAGCCATCTTGGAAGTCATCCTTCAACTATCGTTTTCTGCAGAAACTGAAAGTCTGCAACAAAGAACTAAAGGACCAAATGATTAAGAAGTTGAAAGGCTTGGGGCAACAGAATTAAAGGTGAGTATAGTCATCACTGTTGCATAGTACGATAAAATCCTAACTATGACCCAGATAACCAGTGGTTGTCCACCAACCTGAACGCTGAAAGAGTTAATGTTAGCAAGGGAAGAATGATTACGCATAGCCAGGGGAGCCACATTAATGCAAAGGGATGGGGGATATGATAGGCAGGGTCAACTGTTGCCTAGTTTCAGTGGTGAATGGGAGATAGAAAAGTGGCATTAGCTGGATAAGGTATATAAGTGGAAAGTAGTGGGTCTTTACCTCAAAGGTGGTGCATTCTCCTAAAGTCACCTCCATGGCACTCATACATGCAGTTATACCAAAATAGCCAGCATATCAGTAGTTAGGGCATCAACTTTGTGCTCTTACCGTAAATACCCTGCTACAACAGTCTGATGGCTTCCTGTACCTCTGCTAATCTCGCCTGTCAAGGACATTCAAGGCCTACATAGCTAAAAGGCTATTCTTGTCTGGACAGAAAATATCCACTCAGGATAGGGATACATCTAGGTTACACAGAGGCCTGTCTGACATTGCCTTGAGGAGGAATGGAATGTGCATGGAAATCTGAAGTCAGTAGTGGTTGACCTTGCCAAGTCAAGGTCAGCAAGTTGTAATTTCATAGCATGAAAAAAGGGAGTCTGGAGCAAGAATGTGGCAGACAAGGGTGTTAAAACCATACATAATACACCAGCAATATATAACAGAATTTGTACATGCCTGCTGGACACATCACTGGGCCAGTGCACTCAACGAAACATACCTGACTTGATGATACCCAATATACTGACATGTTCTACAGTCTTCTAGTATACACCCTCATTTTAGTTATCACTGCAGTATCACTACCTTTTGGTTTGTAAGGGAACAAAGGAAAGTGAAGTGACAATAGCCTTCAGTTAAACATTCATTGCTGAATTACCTATGAATGACAGAATGGTCATGTGACACATGTATATATCTCTATTTCTCTCCCTGTGATACAACTCTGCAGTATCTACTCAGTGTTAACTTACAAATAGGAAAGATACTATCCCAGAATCGCATTAAAGGAAAAGGAAAAAATAACTCTTTCAAACCTGTAAAATGCCAAAACTCCAAAGTCAGAAAACAACTCTTTGTTTAACCACAGAAATTTTTTAAACGTTTGCAAAATGGAAATATCTCAGTCTGCATGCAGCGTGTTGAATAACTGCTCTAGCAGGCTTCACATATGCTCAATAAGGAATACTTACAAAGGGGAAAATAAATTTAGCCAAACCATCTTTCCTTTATAAAAGAAAAAACATGCTACTCATAAAAATCAATGGCTTCAGTGCAAGTGAGGAAACAGCTACTGATGTTACTGTCATCTGTAACAACCATCAACTTACATCTGCCCCACTGATTCAGCCAAAACTGTTACTGACAGTTTCTAGCTCCAGCTAGCTACACCTAATCTATATATCCTTCACTCTTCTTTTGCTTATTCAAAAATGTTGCCTTCTACCCAGTTATCATAAATGAATCGGTACCTGAATGTCAGATCTATAAACTTAAGGAAAAGTAGGCTTAGATGGCTTGTAACCCAAATTCATCAAACATGTGACACAATCACAGTCACCCTTCATAAGCCTATTATTAAACTCAAGCATTTTTTGTTGATATCTGGTTGGTTTCTGCACGGACACTGCTATCTAAGCAACAGCCACAAAAACAAAATTAAACATTACAAGTGAATTTTACGCCTATCAATCATTTTAAAGAAACTCATGAAAACTGTCTCTACCCAACTGAAAATTACCTAGAAATCTAGATTCCTTAGCAAAAACCAGGATGACTTCTAGCAAGTATGTAGCACTGCTACATCACTAATGTCACTCACCAATAGCAATGACATTTATTTATTTATTTGATTTGTTAACTGGAGTAGATCATTGAGCTCCACAGGACCAATTTCAGTCTCAGTCCAGAATGTGAGCACACATCAAGCAGAAATAATAAAAGACATTTATACAATAAAAGAACACACTAAAAGAGAGATATAATTAATATACAATAGGAAAAATGATTTAAGAAGGAAAACAAAAACCACTATGCACAATATTTACATCAGTTAAAATAGCAACATGTTAGGAGCTAGAGAAGAGATGCTGCTGTGAAAATGATAGGCAGTATGTGTTGGAAATTAGGGAGACTAGGTTATGTGACCTGATGCAGGGCAGTAACAAGCATTTATATGCTGTGAAATGTTCTTTAAGTTGTGCCTGAAAGGAGGAATAGTTAGAGATGACTTTTAAAACCTGAGACAAAATCCCTTCAGAGCTTGGGTACAAGGGTAGAAAGGCAGTGATTAGAGCATTGTAGTCTTGTTTTAGGTGCTTGCAAGAGAGGCCCTGAGTGGATATGATGTCTAAGGTTATACATTGTAGGCTGTCTAAGTAAGTTAGAGGAAACAGAAGGGCAAGAGTTTTCTTTCAGGAGTTGGTAAAGTTGGGAGCCAAGGAATGGATTGGCTCATTGCTGAACCAGCAGCCACTTGGCTTTGCCAGTGTAAGCCAATGGTATTCATACTTTTGAGGAAAGGTTAATGAAGCTTCAGATGAAATTGTAAATTGATTTGATGGTGGTAGAGTTTCTTTTGGAGGCAAATCTATAAGAGGTTTGGCAGTACTCAAGTTAGATTAGAAGAATCCCTTTGCCAACAGCATTTCTTGTTGGATGGGAGATGAAAGAGGAGATTTTGTTGGCCCAAAAGAGAAGGGAGTTTATCTTTTTCTGAGCGTTATTAGAGATGATGGTGGTAGTTAAATGAGGGATCAAGCCAGACCAGACTCCTAGGTATATGAAGGTGTTAATCTGCTCAACGGCATTATGCAGATGGACAAAATAAGAAGTGAGCTGGAGTTCTTTTGGACTTGTGTGGAGGTTCTGTAGAACACAGTTTTAGTTTGTGAGGAGTTAATTTATAGTTTTCTGCTAATGTGCCAGTTAATGAGGGACTATTTTCCATATCATGTTCAACTGAGTGGGCTGTATGTCTGGAGAGGAAGATAACCATGTCACTGGCATACAGTAAGACTGGAAGTTGGGGAAGGTTGAGTGTTAGCCTTTTTATAAAAATGGAGAAAAGGCGAGGAGCCAGTATGTGGCCTTGAGGGACTCCTTTATGTAAGGGGGTGATGGCTGATGTATTGTTGATAACATTTATTAAGAAATGTTGGTTGGATTGGTAATTTTGGAACTAGAGAATAGCATCAGGGCTAATCCCAATGTCAGTGAGGTAGTTAAAAAGAACTGGGTGGTCAACCAGGTCAAAGGCTCTGTAAGGTCTATAAATCTGGCTCCAGTCTGGATGCTTTTGTCCATAGCTAAAAGGATGTGATCAGTGACAGTTCGAAATGCAGTGGAAGTGCTGTTGCTGGACCAGAAATTGCAGTATTGAGACCAGTTTTTCTAAGTTTTCTCAATGGTTAGGAGGAAGAGGGTGATTGGGCTGTAATAATGGGTACAGGGGTTGAATTTTTAAGGGAAAGGTATGACTTTTGTTGTTTTCCATATATTGGGCATGCAGTTCTGAGTTAAACAAAGGTTGTAGATGTTTTGCAGAGGAGTAACAATGTACTTTCTATATTGGAATATGAACCAGTGAAGTGGGTGTCTATCCCAGCAGGTGAAGCTAGTTTTAGGTTTTCAAGGAGAGGCATAATATCTTTGGTTACAATCTTTTTAAAGTAGAAGAGGGGAATAAAAGGGGGAGGGGAGGGAGAGGTTCTGTGAGGAGTGAAGCATGTGAGCTGATGGAGGGAAGGGTGGAGAAATGAGTACGAAAGTCTGAGGATGAGAAGAAAGAGGAGGAATAGTGAACACTGGTAGGAGTGTTAAGATCTGTTAACTGGTTGACCTCTGACCTCTACCCAGAATTGTTCAGGGGAGTGAAAAATGTTTGATCGATGCGTTCTTCTCATATGATGGCTCTTACGATGTCTAATTGCTTGTTTGGGCAGGTTTCTGAGGAGGGTGTAGTTCTGTCTGGCAGAAGGAGTTGGGTCAGACTTCTAGAAGTGCCATCCTTTGTCTTTGAGAGAAAGGAGAGTTCTGAGTTTGTAAATATGCCAGGTGTTTTTTAGGGCTTGTACAGTCTTGTGACTATAATGATGAAAGAGTCTCATAGATTACAGATAAGCTGGGTGAAGAAAGTACAGTTGTGTACACTTTCCATAAATGTAGATGTTTGAGTGTATTCATTGTTGCAGTCATCACACTTGGGTTATCTGCCTGCAGGTAGCCCTCAGTCAACCCGAATACCAGAGACTTAGTATTTCTGCGTTGGATGCTGTCACTTCTTCCATGACATCAGGTCATCAGGGGTATAAAAACAGGCAGCCGACGCCATTACATCAGTTTTTCTTGCCCCAAATGTCAGGAGCCCCCAAATAGGAAGCTAGGATATGGTGTGGAAACACCACCAGTAAAAAGTAAATGCCAATACCAGTAGGAGTAGTCATAGAGAGGAGAGGTAATAGATAGAGAAAACAAGGGGGCTGGAGGGAGGGAAACCAGGACTGCAACAGTGAATACACTTGAACATCTACATTTATGATAAGTGTACACAACTGTACTATGTTCTTCATGTTTCACTGTTGCAGTCATCACACATGGGTTGATTCCCAAAGCTGAGGAAGGGTGGAGGCATTCAAGAAGAGTTAGGGCTGGCTAGTAGGCCTTGCAAGACTGCTGTAGCAAATCCTGCCATGGATTTGGAAAAGATAGGCAGGTGGTAATGCTTGGTGAAGGTGTGTACAGAACTCCAGGTAGCAGCTTCCAGTATGTCCCTGGTAGGGACTCCCCTGAGGAATGCTGTAGCGATAGATGTAGCCCTAGTGGAATGTGTTCTGACCCCCCGAGGGGTTGGTTTTCCATGGTGCTTGTAGCAGAAATGGATGCAGTGTGCTATCCATTTGGAAATGGTTTGTTTTGAAATGGCCTTGCCCTCTGCCCCTGCTGCAAAGCTGACTAGCAGCTGGGTAGATTTTCTGAAAGGCTTAGTCCTGTCAAGGTAGAACCTGAGCTGTCTGTGTGCGTCCAAAGAGTGCAGGATACTTTCCCCTTTATTTTGAGGATTAGGAAAGAAGGTTGGCAAATGGATGGATTGGTTGAGAGCCAGACTGGACACCACTTTAGGCATAAAGGAAGGGTTAGTCCTGAGGGAAACCCTGTCAGCATAGAAAAATGATGAAGGGGTCCACAGCCATCAGTGCTTGTAACTCAGACACTCTTCTAGCTGAAGTGATGACTAGAAGCAAGGCTGTTTTCCAAGAGAGAAATTTTAGCTCTGCTGAAGCAGCAGGTTCAAAAGGTGGAAGCGTGAGCTTTTCCAGTACAAAGTTAAGGTCCCAAGCAGGGATGGGCACTATCCTTGGTGGCCTTAAGTTGTTTGCCCCTCTCAGGAACTGTTTGATGAGAGGGTGAGAGAATAGAGGTGGCTCAGTATTGTAATGAGCTGAAATGGCAGAGGCATGGATCTTAATGGAGGAGAAGTATAGGCTTCTGTGCAGTAGTTCTGCTAGGTAATCCATGATTAGAGGTAAGCAGGGCAGTGCTGTGTCCTTTCTTTTAGACTGAATCCAACAGCAATACCTTTTCCACTTTTCAGCATAGGATTTCCTAGTACAGGGCTTTCTGGCTTCAAGGATGACATCCAGCACCTGTTTGCTAAGGGTTGCTGGTGGAGTATTTAAGGTATAAGTCAGGCTGCAAGATTTAGGGTTTGAAATTGTGGATGCAAAATCTATCCCTCCTGCTGAGAAAGCAGGGTTGGGGTCTGGAGTAGGTGCCAAGGTGGCACCATTGTCAGGCTGCGCAGGAGTGGGTACCAGTGCTAGTGAAGCCAGTTTGGGGCAATCAGAATTGCCCTTGGCCTATCTTGTTTTATCTTGAGTAATACTCTTAAGAGAAGGGGCAGAGGTGGGAAGGCAGAGATTGAGAGTTTTTCCCATTGAAAGGATAGGGCATCCACCTTCCAGGGTCTGCTGTGAAGGGTGCTGGTGCAGAATTTGCTTAGTTGGTGGTTGTTGGGGGAGGCAAAGAGATTCACCTCTGGGGTCCCCCATTTCTGGATCAGAAGGTTGAAGGTACTGGGCTCCAATTTCCACTCGTGTGGGTCTAGAGATTTCTGCTTAAGTTGTCTGCCAGTGAGTTTTGTTTGCTTGGCAGGAATTGAGCTTGTAGATGGACTTGGTTGTCCAAGGCCGTGTTCCACTGGGCCATGGCTAACCTGCAGAGTAGGTAAGAATGGGTTCCCCCCTGCTTGTTGATGTACCACATAACTGTGGTGTTGTCTGTTTCTATCAGCAGTTGTCCTGGAGAGAGTAAGTGTCTGAAAGCTGTCAGGGCATTCTGTACAGCTAGCATCTCCTTTTGGTTGATGTGCAGTCATATTGACTTGGGCCCCAGTGGCCCTGAGTACATTTCCCAGCCATGTGAGCCCCCCATGCATAGTCTGATGCATCTGTGGTTTGGGTCTGGGCGGCTTGTGGTAGAGTAAAAGGCAGTCCCTTGTTGTGGTTGTATGCTTCTGCCCACCAAAGGAACTCTGTCCTTAGACAAGGTATGATAGGAATGACTGTTTCCAGGTCCTGAGAATGTTGGCACCAAAGACTTTTTAAATACCACTGAGTTTTCCTCATATGAAGTCTTGCATACGGAATTAGAAGAATACATGAGGCCATGAACCCTAGGACCTGCGGTATTTTTCTTGCAGATAGCTGGGTTCTGGTGTCCATTAGTTTGAAGTAGTCTGTCAGATAGACCTCTGTTTCTGAAGTTAGGAATGCCATCTGGGAAGTTGTGTCCAAGCTTGCTCCCAGGAATACAATATTTTGACTGGGTACCAGTTTTGATTTCTTTTCATTGATGGTGTACCCCAATGAAGTGAGTAGGTTTTTTACAAATGTAAGGTGCTGAAGCAGCAATTCCTGACTGTCTGCTTGAATCAGGCAGTCATCCATGTACGGATAAATTTGGATATTTCTCTGCCTGCAATATGCAATGGCTGGAGCCAGACATCTTGTGAATACCCTGGGCGCAGTAGATACGCCAAAGGGAAGTGCAGAGAATTGATAATGCATTGACCCTGCTCTGAAATGTAGATATTTTCTGCATGACCCCCTTATGGGGATGTGGAGATAGGCTCCTTTTAAGTCTAGGGTGACTAACCAGGCATCCTTGGCTAGCATAAGGAGATGCTGTTGCAGGGTAAGCATCTTGAATTTTGGTACCACCAGGAAGGTGTTGAGAATTGAAAGGTCTAGGATTGAGTGCCAGGAGCCCTCTTTCCTGGGTACCAGGAATAGTCTAGGGTAGAATCCTTGACCCCTCTGATCTGCTGGAGCAGGCTGAATAGTTTTGATATTGAGCAGGGAGAGTGCTTGTTTTTGAGCTTCTGCTCACTGGTTTGGAGGAAGGTCTGGAAACCTACTTGGGGTTGGCAGTGAGTGGAAATAAAGTTTGTACACCTGGGATACAATATCTAGGACCCATTGGTCCTGAGTGATGGTTAGCCATTTTTTTGCATGCAAGGTAAGTTTTTCTCCTAGGGGCACAAGCAATTGGGTAGGGCTGGGAAGTAGATTTGAAAAGTCATTGAGTGCTTTTTCCATAAGGAGGTGGCTTAGCACTCCCTGCTTTACGGGTGGGGGCACTCCATTGCTCAGATCTCTGCATACCCTGAGACTGTAGTCTGGGTGGTCTGTTTCCCCTGGGTCTTGGTTGGGCACTCCTGGAGGTTGCTGGAAAGAACCATTGTTTTGATGGGCAGTGCCTACTTAATTTAGGTGGTTGCACCTGTAGGAAATCTTTAACAGTATGCACAGATTTAGCGTTTTCTTCCATCTTTTTAAGAACTTCTTCTGCTTTGGTGCCAAACAAATGGTCCTTACTCAAAGGAGCGTCTAGTAATTCAGATTTGACATGGTCTGGCAAGGTTTGTTCCTTCAGCCAAGCATGTCTTCTCAGTACAGAGCCAGTGACTGCTGCCCTGCAGGATGCTTCTAGTGCATCAAAACCACACTGCAAAGTATGCTTACTTGCTTGATTTGCAGAATTCATAAGCTCCTGCAAGTCTTTATTTTCTGCACAATCTGGAATGGTTACCAGTTTTTGTTTAATAAGTTCCATAATATGTTGCTGGCATTTTAGCATGTGAAACTGGCAATTCAATGCCCTGATAGCAACAGTTGCAGAGGTGTATACCTTCTTACCCCATCTGTCCAAAGCCCTGGAACCTCTGTCCGAAGGGGTAAGATTTCTGGCTGTAGTAGCCTTAATACCTTTAGGTCCCTGGGAAATGATCTCTGGGTCAGCAGTAGGATTCTTGAAAAGAAACTGGTGAGAATCAGGTACTCTGTAGTACCTGTCTGGTTTCCTAGGGGCCGGAGGTAAGGTGTCTGGATTAACACTGGATTCCATGTAAACATCATCCACCACCTCCAGGACAGGGGGAATAGCTAAAGGCCTGTGCTGAGGCAACTGTAAAAATTCTCTGAGCCTCTTTTTGGACTGAGGATAGTCTTGGCATTCCCAGCGGAAATGCTCTCTTAAAGTGTGCAAGATTTCCCCAAAAGAAAAATCCTCTGGAGGAGAGGCAGAGGGAAGGGATTCCTCTGCATCAGAATCCTCATAGGTGAATAACGGCATGTCTTCATAGTCAGAAAGGTCAGAGTCATCTGACTCCTGGTCTGTAGAACCTGAAAGGAACTCGGTTCTTTGTCTCTTGGCAGAGGAAGGCTGGCTTCCCCTAATCATGGTAATGAGGTCTTCAGCCATTCTAAGCATTTGTTTTTGTGGCATGGGTGCCTGAGCATGCACTTTGGTCGTTGGTTTTCTAGGTGTAGTGTGTACTCTGGGCCTAAGAAACTCAGTAGTTTTGGTTAAAGAAGTAGTCGTTGGTAGGACTCGAACATCGGTTGGATGAAAAACTCCCTCAGAAGCCAGTGCCTGCACACCGGCACTGGACCCATCCAAGGTAGAGACATCTGCAGGTTCCATAGTTGAGGAAGCATCTCGTGGCATACCACACTCCAAAAGGGTCTCAGCAGAGGCCTGTGCATCTATAGAAGCGGGTATCAGGGGCTGCAAAGGTGCCTCACTGAGTACCGGCGGACTGGCGACTAGCTCAGCGGAAGCGTTGTCAGCAGTTTTGGACCTATGCGGCAGTCTGTCTCTGTATTTATCCTTGCACTTTTTAGAAAGATTGGTAGTCATTTGGCTTACTGAAGCCATATCCGAGTACGGAGATCGAGAGCGAAAGAAATTAGAGACAAAGATAGCCCGACGATGAATGGTTTGGGCGTTAAACAAGGCACAAACTGACAGCGAGAGACGTCATGGTCTGGGCCTAAACAAGTGATGCAGTAAGAATGAAAATCTCTGAGGTATTTGCTTTCCACAGGCAAGACAATTATTAACTTTTTCTGACATTGGTTAAAGCAAGAAAAAACGATCCCCAACGGGGTACTTAGCTTTAGAAGACTTCAGGGTTATTCAACTGGAACACGAAAATTCAGGTAGCGGCTGACAGGCACTTGCGAACTGCTTCTGCTTCAGGCTCCCATGGCAAGAAAGACTAATGTAATGGTGTCAGCTGCCTGTTTTTATACCCCTGATGACCTGACATCATGGAAGAAGTGACAGCATCTGACGCAAAAATACTAAGTCTCTGTTATTCAGGCCGACTGAGGGCTACCTGCAGGCGGATAACCCAAGTGTGATGACTGCAACAGTGAAACACGAAGAACATCTGGGTAGCACTGTTATCATCTGAGGAGGACAGTATAGGGTTCCAGTTCAAACAGAATAGACATTTTTAGTTTGACAATGTTGAGGGAGGATATATAGTTTGGTAATGTTTACTTGTGATTTATATCAGAATGTAATGAGTTTTTATGCATAAAAAGTTCTTGAAAGGCTGTCACACTCTTAGGCTGTGACAGCCGCTCAAGAACTTTCTGTGTAACTCTCAGTACTGCAAAGAAGTTATGCTGAAAGTGTCTTTCACTGAATATGGTGTTTACCCTTTTCTACTCTACTGTGCAACAGACGAAGTTAGCATATATATTAGGAGATGTGCAGGTCTCTCTCTACAGAGGGAGTGCAATAGTGCTTGACCCCTAACAAAAAAAAATCTTTCTGGTTCAATCAGGTGCAGTGAAGTGACTCTCAACAAATGTGTTGTCAGTACCGGGACATGAACAAATATAATGTGCAGACTCACCACCTACCTGTATTGATTTATGGATGACAGTGAATTACCAGGATGTTTTTTATCAATGTCACTTCTTTAAGCAAATAATAATAATGCCTGACAGGGTGTGTGTTAATGGAGAAATAATGCCCACCCAGGGGTATCCATTTCTCTAATAGCACACATCCTAAAGGGCATTATTGCACTTACAGAATGGGCTATCATATATCTGTCTATCTATCTATCTATCTATCTATCTATCTATATATATATCTATGAGACGGAAAAGCCGACCACCCCATATCAGCAACAGCCCGGAACACTGACTTTCCACTCTAGGTAAGTAACCACTTGGCCAACCTGAAAAAAAAATCAAAACCAAAGCAAATTAAACCCAACCATGTGGGAGGCTTCACCCCTACAACCCCCTAACTAAATATACCAACTCTGAAATCACACTACCGTGGGGGTAAGAGACAAAGTTCAACATGGTGGCCAAGTGGTTACTTACCTGGAGTGGAAAGTTGGTGTTATGTGGTTGTTGGCCTTTTAGTCTTGGCATTATGGAAGTCGGGTAAGTGGGATTTCAAATATATATATAAATATATATATATATATATATATATATATATATATATATATATATATATATATATATATATACTATCACTATGACTGCCCTCCTCTCCTTCCTTGAAATTGTAAACAAAGCCCGTGACTCTGGACAAATTGTTTCCACCTTACTTCTTGACCTCTCCAAAGCCTTCGATACTGTCTCACACAGCCTGCTCTTAACTAAACTCTCCAAACTTTACCTATCTTCCTCCTCTTTGAACTGGTTCTCTAGTTACCTATCTAACAGAAATCAAGCTGTAAAATGGAAAAGCCACCTCCTCTTTCCTTAGTACCCTACAGGAGTTCCACAAGGCTCCATACTGGGTCCTCTTCTCTTCAATATTTTTATTCTCTCTAGCATCATCCAATATGCAGATGATTCAACTATCATCTGTTCTGCCTCTTCTATCGCTACACTACAAAAACTCACTCAAGATGCATTCTCTTCCACAGAGCAATGGATGCTAAGTAATCATCTAGCTCTCAATGCTACCAAGACCAAACTAATGTTATTTACTCCTTCTAAAGTCACATACATTCTTAATTACTAGTCAAAACAACTCACCTCTTGAAATAGTGTCAGTGACCAAACTACTTGAGGTCCAAATAGACTACCAACTTAAATTTAACTCCCACCTCCAAATAAACATAAAAAAAGCATGCTTTATAGACAGAATGCCTACCTCACATCTGCTACTAAAATTACTCTCTCTACTTCCTTCCTTATCCTCCCTTCTCTGGCACCCCACTACTAACTAATCTCAAAAACAGCTTACCTCCTGCTATAACAAAATTGCAAAATTCGCCACCAGCCATAAGTCCTCCACTCACCACTGTTTCTCCCTCCATAAACTAAAATGGCTAGAACTTCCCAATCAACTAACTTACACTCAACTAACTCTAGCCCATAAGCTTATTCTAAACCCCTCCCTCTGTCCCTCCCTTTCCTCTGCCTTTAAAATGCACCTACCTAACAGAGTTCTAAGGTCAAATAATCAAAATCTACTAGAAGTGCACAAACCTACTCATCCCCAGGCAAAACCTCTCTGGAACTCCCTACCTCCACTCATCCGCACCACCTCAAACCACTCTACCTTCAAAAGTCTCTTTTCTTACATCTAGCATCACAGTGGGAATGCTCTTGCATAACTAACACTACCTAATATCCTTCAGTACCATATACTACTTTTATTTAGTTTACTTTGTTTGTTCTCTAATCTGTATTAATGTTTACATTTGTTCTACTACTAGTATGTCTCTTCTCAAAGTATTTACTGTTATTACTGATATTCCATAATTGATACGTTTTACTTTTAGTCTGCCTTCATACTATTAATAACTGTCTGTACCTACATTGTCACTGTCAAATGTTGAATGTACATTTTGTTTTGGAGCTTTTCTCCCCAGGACTCCATTGAAAACGGGTTCTTTATGGCCCAATGGACTATCCTGGTAAACCAACTGCAATAAAATAAAATAAATATATATATATATATATATATATATATATATATGTGTGTACTGTATATATATATATATATATATATATATATATATATATATATATATATATATATATATATATATATATAGTACATTTGATGTAAAACAGTTCCTCCACCTAAAGTTTCAATCTTACTGTAACAGATGTAATTGTTTGAGAAAGTATTTTAAATCCAAAATATGTTATATAAGTATTTAATGTCCACACACACGCACACACACACACACACACACACACACACACACACACACACACACACACACACACACACACACACACACACACAGATGACCAACAGTTACAGACACTTTACTGGGTGAATAAACCTCAGAAGACAGAAAATAATGGAATGCAAGGCATTGCAACTCTCCCCAAAACCTTTACTGTCCCTGAATTTGCTGTATAGTGGTGCTCTGTCCCTGTGATGACTGATTTTCTGATAAATCACTGATGATTAATGTCAGTCAATAAAGGCAGACATCAAGAGTTTCTTACTTTTCAATGCGCAGTGATTTGCCAGAAAATCAATTGTTTTTTGAAGGCCAGAGCAAAAAAATCAAAATACGGCAAAATCAGGGACAGTTGAGAACATATATGCCTGCCTCAAACACATGTGACTATTAATTAGACCTGCTTGTATGACTGTGATTGTACACCTCAGAAGTTTGATTGCAATAAATTAAATAAGTGTCAACCAGGGATTTATCTTCTCAGATACTTACTGCCAAAATATAGTGTGTGATCTCACTGCAACCTCTCAACATCTTAGCTCAAGAACAAAAGAGAAAGATAAAAAAAAAAAGAGAGACAAAGGACCAAACTCATGGATAGGCATTAACTTTATGTATTTGTAAAGTTGCTATATTAATAGGTTTTGCATTAATATGCTTTTTCTGGATGGTATTAAGTCTGAACCTCAAATGTCTGTCATTATTTAGTAAATGTAATTTTCACTGATTTGTTAGAACACCAAATATTTTACAAGAAAACTGTTCAAAATATGAAGCAGAAATCTGGGACATTTGAGAGTTTGGTGCACCCATTATATCTCTCAATTTCTCTGTTCAAGAACTCTGGACAAAGCCAACAATAATGAAGAGACAAAGACCCAAAATCAGAGACAATTTTTAAATATAACCATAATTCATTTAAATTTTTGAGCACTTTTTGCTCCCCTGCATCATCCTATGGGCTTTCTAACCTACGCCTCATGTCCATTGCCAGGTCTACCAGCTTCTTCTGTGCCTCTCAATTTGCTCTGATATAGGTGGAACTGGTGGAGATCCTAAGGGCATCCTGGGGCTCTAGCTATCTTCACTCAGCCAGGGGTATTTATTTTAATGCCCTACCCTATTACTCCACCCCTCAATGTGGTGTTCATGGTTGGGTCTGAGGAGTGGTCATGCAATGGGGATGTGTGGTATATTGCCCCTCTTCAGCAGCAGCTCAGGCATGTCCACCAACCTTTTGCCTATTTGGACCATGTCCCATCATCATAATTTCTTCAGTCTCCACCAAGGATCATCACAGGGAGCGTCCATGGAACTGAGCACACTGCACAATGGGTATGCCTATCCCTGCCTGCGGGTCCCATAGTATCTAGACTGCTAATCAGACCTTGGTCATCTGGGCTGTAGTCAGAGCTTTAACGCTCTACTTCATCACAGCAGCTATAATTCACTTAAAAAGTTAATAGGGCAAGAGGTTTTCCATCAACATGCATTTTCAATAAGAAGTATAAAACCATAATGACTAACTTTATTGACTAACTATAATCCTAAATTATTTACCAGAAAATCAAAGTGAGAAAGCAAAAAAAAATGTGACAATATCAAGGATGTTCTTGAAATTCAGAAACTGTAATGAGCATCTATACCCCACATACATACATTACACACATGTGAGCGTGCATGTGCATGCCCGTGCACGGACACACACACACACACACACACAGACACACACACACACACACACACACACACACACACACACACACACACACACACACACACACACACACACACACACACTCACAAAAGTGACCATCAATTGCAGCCACTTGTGTGACTGTGACTGTACACCTCAGAAACTTGATTGTAACAAATGAATGAATAAATACATAAATAACTGCTACACAGGAGTGCATCTTCTCAGCATACTGCTGTCAGAATACACTGGTACAACTGCGACTGTTTACAAGACAAGTTTCATTGTGACCAAATGAATGAATAAATGAAAAATAACTACCATACAGCAAAGAATCATTTTAGGTTCATAGGTAAATACTAGGAAATCAGTCTGCAGACCATTTCAAGCCTAGCCAAAAGACATATTCAAAATTTACCTCTAGCCTCAAGAAAGGTAGGACAAGATAAACCAGGAGAGAATTGGAGGCTGCCCATCCAGTTATTTAGGTTTACCTTGAAGTGGCAAGGGTGTTACTCTGTTTGGCATGTAATGGACGGTGTTTTTCCAGAGGTGAGGGCTACATTGGGTTATGACTGTATCACACCAATGTGTCTTATTTATCTGCTAACGATGGTTTAATTTCTTCAACAGAGTATTTGATGTACCATTTGTTATGTGAAGGAACAGGAGTTCAAATAGGGTTGGCTCTCTCATGACATGAAAGACTAGACATAGATCCCATAGAGGAGTCTGTACGAGATGAGTAGAGAGAAAGGGCTGCCATTCTCTCATAATAACTAAGATTTTTGGGGTCACTTATCTTTTAGGTATGAATCTCTGAGGTCTCTCAGTTTGTGTGATATCTTTAATTAAATTCATGCCAAAAGGTATGTTATATATTCAATAACTGGTCTAATAAGATATGTAAGGAATAGACTAAAATATTTGGCAAAAATAGAGAAAGTGCACAAATCAGAGACTGTTGAGAGCACCCATGCACCCCCCAACCCACACATACATGTGCCCACAATCATGACCATTAAACAGTTACAGACATTTATATCTCTGTGACCAAATGAATGAATAAACATACAAACAGCTGCCACGCAGGACTTTACCTTCTCAACTCACTGCTGCCAGAATACAGTGGGCACCCCCTCCAACCCATCTCCACAAACTTTTGACATTGTTCAATTTGTTAGCAATGAATACAAGTTCTGTTGTTTTGAAACACTAGCTAAAAATTTGATACCAAGCAACATCGAGCAGCAATCGCTCTCACAAACCTTATGACATACCACATATAGTAAACATTACGATATATCACACATGTATACCTTATTATATCTATCACATATGACAAACCTTATTATATGTCATACATGCAGACCTTATGGTATATCACACATGGCAAACCTTATGATAGATCATACATGGCAAACCGTATGACATATCACATATGGCATACCTTATGATATGCAACATATAACAAACTTTAGGATATATCACATATGGCAAAACTTATGATATGCCAGATATGGCAAGCTTTATGATATATCATATATAGCAAACCTTATGATATTCCAGATATGGCAAACATTATGATATATCACTTATGGCAAACTCTTGTCATGCTTGACTCCTCACATACTTTTAAATTGTATGTCAGTTTCATTACCATGACAAACTCAGGTTGCTGTTGTTACTCTCTGACACTCAAAGCCTTCAGAATTAACTGGGATCAAACTAAATGCTAAAAGTGTAGTACCATCACTTTTGGCAGACAATCCATTCCCTTGTCATATTGTACAGACAGCACATCTGTACAAAACAAATATGTTGTCAGGGACATAGCTCTTGGGTTGATAACTACCTGCCTTTTGACCATCATGTGACAACACTTGTCAGGAAATCCTTTTATTTATCACAGTGAATTGCCCAAGGAATTTCATAAATGTAATCACTCCCTTATATTCAGTATTGATCAGGGAAATTATCAAGTACAATGTTATTTTTTGGAATGTCACTAAACATACAAACAATTAAACCCAAAAGGGCGCTTTTAAACTAAAAGGCAGGAGAGGCCCTGAGCTACCAAGACCTGAAGCCTGCCCTATCCCCTGCCCTGTCCCTGTTTACAGGACTTTTTCATTTCACACTCTACATTACTCTATTTTACCCCAGACATCTAGATTTCCTGTATCTATGCAAGTTTCAATGTCTGCATCAATACTAGAACCAGGAACCTAAATCTTTACCAACCCAAATAAAAATAGGGGCAGGAGAGGGGCAGGAAATAACTTCCAGCAGATTGGACTCACTATCTCTATATTTATTTATTTAAACAACATGGAGGTGGCTGGATGGATATATATATACATATTCACTCTTGGAGTGACTTGTATGGTCCTCTTGGAGAAAGAAATAAGTAAATGCCATATTGCCCCAGGCTGTGGCTGAAAGTGGAGCACTCAGACCACTTAAATAAATAAATAAATAAAGTAAGCAAATAAATAAAATAATGTGCCTTCTTATCCTACAGCACATTTTTTTAAAATACACCCTAATACCCAATCTAAACATGTAATAGCCTGCACACAAACAGGCTCACACTCACACACACACACACACACACACCACACACACACACACACACACACACAGACACACACACACACACACACACACACACACACACCACACACACACCATATGCCAGACACTGATCATTACCCCAACCCCACTCACACCCCTATAAACTGCACACACACACACACACACACACACACACACACAACACACACACACACACACACACACCACACACACACACACACACACACACACACACACACAACACACACATAAACCTAGCTAACCCACTAACTACCCTACTACTCCCCTATATAAAATTGCTTAATTACAATTACACCCCAATCCCCAAAAATAACCCCCAACAAACCATTCCTTTCCTCAAACTAACCCCCAAACTCATTTAATTCTTTCCATCACTTTATTGTTTACATTCACAAAATAAATGGAAAAATTAAAACATTAAGCCATTTCATTCCATCTTATCACTTTATTGGACAATTGGATCTTTCTATCTATCTATCTATCTATTATCTACTATCTATCTCTATCTATCTATCTATCTATATCTATTCTATCTATCTATTATCTATCTATCTATCTATCTATCTATCTATCTTACATACATATACTACTACTTAATTGACATTCATGCTTGTTGACAACAAAAAATCAGCAAAAACATCAACTGCAACTTAAAGCAGCATACCTATCAACCACATACAAATAAAACACTTCTATACACCTATCCCTTTCAATTCTACCTCAGTCTCCCAATAAACAGTTACAAAGTGAATAAGCCAACAAACTGAACAGTAACACACAAAACAAAAATCAAGCAGATTCCACGACCAGACACACTAATGTACTAGTATTGAATATTAACTGTGTTACACTTTGTTTAAAGATTTATTAACTTTTGTTTAACAGAAACAAAACATTATTTACATGGAGGGCTCCGCCCACATGTCCTCCTTACCTATCTATCTATATAGATATATATTTGTGTGTGAGACTCAATTATTATAGATTGAAAGAGCACAATGGCAACATTCAGAATATTGATGCACACATTGAAACATGGAAAATTGACATGTAGTGGGCATGTTCCAAAGTTACCCTGGAGTGGGCTAAACTAACAGCAAGTGTTTTTGTTGTGTGCCAACAACCCCTACTTTAATTATATATATAACTCTGAGATAGCACCTTAACTGGGTATTGCCAGTCTTGCACAAGTTGATCATCTGTTTCTGTTGACCAAATGGTGTTGACTAAACAGGCATCAAAGTTGTGCTTAGTCAATCAAACACAATACATCTATATCTATCTATCTACCTATCTATCTATCTATCTATCTATCTATCTATCTATCTATCTATCTATTTATGTGTGTGTGTGTGTGTGTGTGTGTGTGTGTGTGTGTGTGTGTGTGTGTGTGTGTGTGTACACACACACACACACACATCCTAACTGCACATTTGCGCAACTGCATGTTTTAATTATATTGTGGATAGTGTCTCTTTGGTGCCAGTTTTGGAGTTATTTTATAGATTAAGTATGGTTCTGAGACACATTCTTTCTGTGGAACCAACAGGAAATGTGGAATACCACCATCAGTGTTAAATGAAGCATAAGGGAATATGCTATTTTAATTGTCTGTTTATCCAGTGAATTTACAAATAGATAGTGAGGAAGGAAAAATATTGTCAAAAGTGATAGCAGAACCATCAAAGTTGCCAATGGTGAGTAAAGATTTTGGCAGTATTTTTATAACTCTCCTATGCCAGGGCAGTTAAATGGTAGAGATGAAAGCAACAGCATGTATGATTTATTACAAGTCTTGGAAAAGTAAAACATACAATATAAAAGTTTAATATGGGGCAATCTTTTCTTTGACTCCTGCATTACAGAATGCTTTTAAAAGAAGGGGGTTCTGCTGTAACAGATGACAAGAATGCGATACATGAATGTAGGACAGTGTTAGATTATTCAATTGATCATAAGGAAATTAGAAATGCACCACAGAGAAACTGTGAGGATTTTTAAGAGCAAATGAAACATTGTGGAAACTAATAAAGAAATGAAACTGAGTTTACATACTAAAAGGGTAGTAATTTTAAAAATATGTTACAAGCCCCAGAAGTAAAGATAGCAAAAATATAAAGCCAAACCAAATATTTGCTTGAGGCTTTTGAAATATATATACATATATCTGTATGTTCATAAGTTCATAGGTAAGTACTAGGCTAGCTGCCCTCTGGGCTATTTTAAGCCTAACCAGTTTCCCTTTTGGTGCTTGAATTAACATGCCCCATTTGGTGTTAAATTGTCCTTACCCATCCCACAGTCAATTATTATATATTACTCCTAGTGAGAATAACTGGGATCATATCACAGATAATCTGAAGACACCCATGCAAGGGATAAAGTATTTAGGTGCTGCTTCTGTCCATTAGTTGTATAGGGCAATCTTGAGGTAAATGTTCTATTTCCCATCAATAGTTCCAACTTGAGCTTGTATATGGACAGGGATTAACACTGTTTTATGTGGATAGAGAGTCAGTTCCAGAGCACTGGTATCCTCAAGGTATACCTGTCCCTCCAAACCATTCTGTTGATGTTGCAGAAGAGGTTTAGATCCCTAGACTATTTTTGATGCCATTTGACTTGTGATGTGCAATACCTCCATCAGAATAGGGTCGGAGGATGTCCTGCATGCCAGACACAGGTCACCTCTTAACAGTCTATAGGATACTGAGTATAGTGACGGGACTTTGAGCTGGTCGATTTGTTGCATGCATTGGAACAGATACATGACAAATGGGGCATTACACTTTATGATTAGTCTAATGAGGGCTGTCTGAGTAAAGGGGGAGAATGACATCACTAGATCTAGATGGAATACCTTTGTATATAATCTGTGCAATATAGAAGGACTTTCTTAATACAATGAAATAATCTGTATATAATGAAGACAGATAATAAGTAGAGAGAGGGAGATACTAAAGTAGCATTAAATAAAAGGGAATACAACTGTAGCTAAAAGTGGGTGCCTAAATCTTACCAGGGCTTAATGTGTTAGTGTAAAATGTGAGATAAAAAGAACAATGAGGTAACAGGATGGTTATTTTAATATATCTTCTGTAAACATCAAATGTTTGAGAGGTTTTTACACTTGAGAACAGTTTTATAAAATATATTGCGTTTTAAAGGAAGCCATTTTTATAAGGCATTGTGTGATTCACATGATGTGGAATGATGCACAAAAAGTGTATTTAAGTGATAAATGACATTCTGATGAAGTCCTAGTTGTAGACAACAAAAAGCACTTAGTCGAATAGAGTGTTTGGTGCTAAGCTTATTGGACTATTTTCATTTTTTATTTTTGTGTATAAGTTATGTGTGAATAGTGCGTCTTTGGTGCAGGTTTTGGAGTTTTAAATATCTGTGTGTGATGGGATAGATAAAGGGAGTAAGGACAGTTGGACAGTAGCAGGGGTAGGCAAACAAGACGCAGATATAACTTGACAAGGATGGAATGGACACAGACGGTGGGTACAACAGCAAGGGAACATAAGCATACAGAGGGCAGACAACTGATGGTGAGGAAGTTGGGACTACATACAAGACATGGGGAATGATGCAGCCACTCTAATTCCTTCATCAATATAACCACCAAACTAAGATAATGACTGTAGCATGATATAAAATGAGCTTGCCTTATTACAGAGATTGCATTATGGTGGGGAAGGTATGAATCAGAATGTCTTTAAAGAAGATGTTTCACTTTGCTGCAAACATTCTGAAGGAAGACAAGATATCTGATGATGGGAGTACTGCACTGTACTTGAACACATATAGTGAATGTCAGAAACATGGGCAGAGAGCATCCAGGACATGTGAGTGAGGTAACACAGCACAGGAGCATGAACATTATATGCTCAACTAACTTTGGGGGAAGCACACTATGGTAATGAATACAGTACAAGAGCATGAAAGTTACATGTCCAGGTGTGGGGAATCATGCTATGGTAGGGGAAAGTACTGTTGTATAAGTAAACTTGCCATAACATTAGATGTTTAAATTGATCACTAAGATATATAGGATAATTACCAAATCACTGATTAAAGAGAAGGATGGAATATATGAGTCAAAGAGGACTTGGAGAATATTCCCAGAAAATCCCGCATTTGCCTTAGAGAAGGAGTCAGTGTTATATTGTTAACTGAAAATGTGTGCAGATGACCTAATTGTTGCCTTTAGACTACTTCTAGGGTCTATCACTTTACAGACAGCTCTATAAGTAGCCAAAGGTCTGTTAGTGTGAGCTTTATCTTGAGAGAAAGGGTTTTTCTTGGTGTGAATAATAAAGCTAAAATGCATGGAATAACCATTTCAAAACAGTATTACTGTTTTGACACTGGTTGTCCCTTTTTCTTATCTTCTAAGGAAATGAAGTAATGACTGGAGACTCTAAATACAGTTCTTCTGTCAATGTAGTATCTGAGTTGCCTGGGGATGACCATAGTATGAATGATTCTCTTTCCCTTATTTTTGTTCAGGAAAGCATACATGGAGATGAATAGATTGATTTAAAATGAATTCTGTTACTACTTTTGGCATGAAGGAAGGGTAGTTCTTAAGGTGGTCATCCTGTTCTCAGAGGTAGGATAGGGCTGAATTACCATAAGAGCTGGCAACCTACAAGCTCTCTTAGCCAAAGTCAGAGCAGTAAGTAACTCTTTTTTTCATGTTATGAACTTTTAATTAGACTGATCACCTGGCTCTAAAGGTAAAAGGGTTGTTTCTTCTAGTACAACATAACAATCTCAGGGAGGAATCACCTGTTTTAAAGGTGGCTGAAAGTGAAGCACACCTTTCAAAAACTGCTTTACCTAAAATAAGGAGGAAAAGAGAATCAAAAGACAGATAAGCAGAAATGGTTAAAAGATTAATCTTAATAGATGAATAAGCGAGCTGTTAAGCTGTTTCCTGGGGTCCAGTGGTACAAGGCTTGATTCCCTCAGTCTCTTGCCTAAGTGTGTGACTCTGAACAAGTCACTTAACCAGAGGACGCTCCTGGGATGAGTCTGAAAAAGGTCTATGGAGATCAGTGTTCTGTCCCCAGAAACAAATATAAATAAATAAATTATTAGGATTTGAGCCATTCACGCAGATACTGGGTTGCCAATAGATCTTCAGACTTAAAAGGGTGCTGGTTCCTGTTATGGCACCAAAAAAAAAAATCTAATCTGTTTTGTTTAGCTAAAAAGGACTTGCTAGTAGCAGGTTTCTTAGCCTCCTTTCAAACTTGTTGTATGTCCTCAGAAAAATAATGTGCTAATATGGGATCAAAACCCAATCATCCAGGCAGTCAGAGGTAGAGCTTGAAGGTGGGGAGGCTCAGAGATCCCTTGTCCTATATGAGTAAGTCCATCCTGTGGTTACGTTTGTGGTAACTGCCCTTGGCCCTATTCATGAGAAGGGAGAACCAATGTCAAAAGTCCTTTAGGATCTTTAAAGGAACTCAGGTTATCAGGGAAAGGGAGGCTATACAGGAAAATTTTCAACCATGGTAAGGAAAAGGCATCTCTCTTCCAGACCTTTCTGCAAGGAGTTCTGGAGCAGAATTTTCTTCAATTTTCTGTTATAAATGGAAGCAAACAGATCTGTTTGTGGAGTTCCCCACAGGTGGATAATCTCCTGAAAGTCCCCTGTGTGTAACTTCCATTCAAACGGGTCACTCCTGGATATTTTCAGAGCATCTGTCACAGAATTCTGCTCTTACAGAATAAATGTAGACTGTGGGGATAGATTACACTTAATGTTATGTTCTTCCTCTAAGCAAAAAAGACAAGCTGTGTCAGAATTTCTACATAGAGTCTAGCAACCACACAGACACTTTCCTATTTCCTAGACATATGTGATAATGACAATAGCTTTTCACAGAAATATTCAAGGAAAGTCCCCAAAGGCTTTCTTTTCCTGCCCAAAATATCAAACAAGGTAATTGCCAAACCACTGAAGACACATCAAAGAACAACTCTGACTGGCAACTTCAATGGAAGGAATTTCTGTATTTTGGCACCTGAATGTCTGCTTTTATACCAGCATGCCCTTGTGCTTCCTTGGATATGCACTACATGTAGAAGCCATCCTAAAGCTTTGAACCCTGTCTGGATGTCTAGCCTTGGCAAGATACATCCCATATAGCTACGGTCACTGCAAAAGTGATCTAATGATGAACATCACAGCACAAAAGCATGACAGTTACATATTCAGTTGTAGGGGAGCACATTGTGATCTAGTCTCACTAAGGATAAGAAATGTTATAGGGGACACAATGTACCATGTACATGGGTAACAGAATGGCTATGCATATAGAGGGAAGGTGTAGTAAAAGGTTGTCCACAGACATGATTCCCAAGATGGTGGTTGGTTGAGAAGCACACTATCTACAGCTCTCCCAGCAAGAAAAGCTTGCTACAGTTACAAATTTGGGAGAACTAGGCTACTGGCAGGCAGATACACTATCTGAATAACATCAAAAAGAAATTTGGGGAAAATAAAAAGTTAACTAGAAAAAAGCAGAAAATGATGTTATGGATCAGAAGGCACTTAAGGCTGATCAACAGGAAGCAGACCTGTGTGCAGCATCAGTGCAGTAGATAACTTCAAATAATCCTGAATAAAAAATAGATCAGATGCACTCAGAAGTGCTTAAAATAAGAGGAACTTTAGAATAGATTATGCAACATGAAATGAAACAATGCTGTAAAAACATAAGTATTAAATAGTTAATCTGATGAACTGCAAAGTCTGAAGCAGTACAAAATAGAAATGATGGAAAGAATGACAGAGACAGGCATTAAATGAAGAACATTTTTTCAGAAAATGATAGTTTGAGCAAATGCAGCATGAACAGAACACTTTATGTTCTCTGCAGTATCAGGGAGATGGATGGAACGGACTGTACTAACTTTACGAAAGCAAAAATAAGTAACTGGACTGATGCTCCACAGGAGAATCTTTTAATCGACAGGTGCATTGCATATTTGTTCCTAACTTAACTTCTAGAAAGAAGCTGAGACCCATATTAGTCTAAATGCAGATGGGAGAAAGAAAATTCACCCTGGGGATCACGTCAGTCACCCTGCTAGACAGGGGTCCAGGGAAGTAAATAGTGTGGGAAGAAATAGCCAGGGAATTGTTATGGCTAGGCTTGTATAAGCCCTAGGGCTGATAGCCTAGTACCAACCTATGAACCTATGAACCAGCAGAAGGAGAAGCTTCTGACAAACCAGTGTCAGAAGGAAAATGTATTGAACTGTCATGAGGGTCATGCTGCTCAACACTAGAAAATACGAATGAAAATGGGTGAAAGCAAAACCAGTGGCACGCCAGTAAAATCAAAAAGTTTAATGTGGTAAAGCGCTTTTCGTTTGCTCTGTCAGCAAACTTCATCAGACAGCATAAAAACTCAATGTGGTTATATATACCTTCCACTCTAAATTAATTAGCTAATTAGTTAATTAACATCCACAAACGTTAGATTTCTTTGATTGAAATGCCATCCACTGAAGGTTAAAAACATTCATAAATATAATAGTAAACACTCTAAAAACATATTAAAATGAGTGTACTACAAATTATAAATTTAATGTATGTATATAAACTTGTACTATAATAAATTTTAGTACAAAGGATCAGAGAAGTTAACTATAAAAATATTAGCTTTCACCTTACTGCTCCTCATATTAACTGATGAAATTAAGTACAGTCTATATTGGAATGCAGTTATACTTAAAAACAAGTTAAGTAAACTATTAAAAAATTATTTTAAATAGTGCTACTAAACCATCATTAGATCATCTCATAAGACTTTTAAGTTTTAACACACTGCTCAGGCTACAGGTTTCATTTATGCCTGGTGGACTATAAGCATTAAGTCTGATCTGCCACAATAACTCCAATTCTTCCAGTCGTAGTTGTACAGGGCCACCTCTTTCATCAAATACTGGCTGATCAATAACTAGAAATCTGAAGTGGTGTCCAGGAAATTCTGCTATATGTTTAGCTAGGGCATTATCTTGTTTGTTCTTATTGATGGCATAAAGGTGCTCGTACATACGGTCGCGGAGTCTCCTCTCCATCTTACCAATGTAAAATGCCAAGCATCCCTGGCATTGAGCTAAATAAAATATCATCTTAGTACTACAATTAGCCCTACACTTTAGTTTGTATTGAAAATTATGTATTTGAAATATATTAGATTCTATTAATAATTTACAATAATTACAATTCTGGCATTTATACATTCCAGTAATTTTTGGTTGCTTCCTCTTACGTTATTCATATAATGCTTTCAGGTTCCTACCTCTCCTGAATGTAGTGCCAGGGTATTCTCCTAACTTATTTAATACACCTGGATTACTTGCAAAAATACCCCAATTTTTGCGTAATATACCTATACAATGGTGACTAAATGTATTGTAGATGGTAATAAACTTAGTTCCTAATAAATTAGATGTGGCTGGGCCTTTCAGTTCTACTGATGTAATCCTTCCTATGTTGTCTGGTACAGACTCTTGTATAATAAAATTCCTTTCCATAGACAAGATAGGTTTATACATTCCTTTTGCACGTTTATAACCAACTTCAATAGTTAATTCAGAAATTAGTTCTAAAGGATAACCTCTATGTATAAACATTGGTTCCAGGAGTTGGCATTCCTCTTGAAAATCATGTTCAGTGGTGACAATACGAGCTGCTCGCACTAATTGGCCCTTAACTACTGAGCGTTTCTGATGAAAAGGGCGGAAGCTCGTAAAATGAAGGAAAGTATTAGAGTAAGTTTCCTTCCTGTGTATTTTAGTCTTATAACGTTTCAAAGTGAAATTTTTTGTTAAACAGATATCCAAATAGGCTATCTTATTAGTATCAAAGGTAGAAGTAAAACCAAGGAAGTCAGTTAAAATATTAAAAGTATTTATTACAGTCTCACTAAATTCCTTGTCACCATTAAGCAAAATAAAGATATCATCTAGATACCGCGTATAGAAAACCAAACTATTTTTAATACTATCATTTTTAAAAACGTACTCAGACTCCCAGTGGGCCATCACTAAATTAGCTATGCTTGCTCCACAAGGAGAGCCCATCACCACACCTGTTTTTTGAAGAAAAAAGTTATCACCAAACATAAAATATTATTATATAATATGATTTCCAAAAGTTCGATCACAAGTGAAATTTCCTCAGATGTAGCTCTATTCTTAATCAATACTTGGGTTACCCAATCTATACCAGTATCATGAGGTTTACTGGTATAGAGGTCTTTCACATCCACAGTAAGGAAGTTGTAGTTTGGATGAAAGTACAAACCATTCAACCTCTCCAAAAATGACCAGGAATCTTTGCAGATTTGTTGCTCAAATTTCAAATTTTTTTGTAAAATAGAATCAACCACCTTAGCACATGGGTAAGTAGGCGACCCACGTCCATCAACGAGGGGTCTCATAGATGGATTCCCCAAATCTTTGTGAATTTTGGGGATGCCAAAAAGGAAAGGGTACCTTGGGAATTGTGTACACATATAGTTAAAAATATTTTGTTCTTAATTACTCTATATGCATGATTTATTTCTGAACGAGAACTAACTTCATATGCGGGGTCATCCAACAAGTCTACCATCCGACTGTAATAATCTATATTGTCAAAGATTACCAAGCCCCCTCCTTTATCAGGCTTAGAAACTCTAATGTCGTGTAACTTAATAAATTCCAAATATTCCTTCTCTTTCTGTGAGGTGGAATCACAGAAATAGTCTTTATTCCTGTGTTTGATATTAAAATGAATGTCTAATTCACACATTTGTTCAAACACGTGAATAAGTGGATGAAGTGGAGGATTGAAAGTACTTGGAATTCTAAACTGGTCATTTTGTGTTGTTACTGCGTTAGACCCCATCATTAGGTTAAAGTCCAATCTTCTTGTGAAGGTTTTTAAATCTATGATTGTTCTCACTAAATCAAAATTTTGCATAGGAATATATGTGTTACCCTTAGAAAAAAACTCCACCATATCCAGGTCTATACTGATGGAAGAAAAATTGTAGACTTTAAAGTCTCTTGTCTTACTGGTAATGATGGTAGGTTTACTTCCCACTAGTACCTGGACTAATAAAGATGGATGAAGGCTAGGAGATACAGTGTCAAACTCATCAGCAAGTGAAAAATCACAAGACCCATTAACAAAAGGACTCATACATTGCTCAAAGGTATCATGAAATTCATTAATGCCATAAGGCATTAAATTCAAGTCTTGTTCCTCTTCGAACTCTGTTTTGTTTTCCTCTGATTTTTGTTGTACCATTGCTTGGGTCTCGCCCCCGTTTGATTTCCCTCACGAAAATTTTGATGTTTTAAGCTATGTTGGTGGTTTAACTTAAACAGTCTTTCACTTCTCCTAACTTCTGTATAGCCTTGTCCATCAATTTGGTTAGAATCCTCAGTTACTTGAACCGTGGTATTAGGCGACTGATTGGTCTGTTGATTTAGGTGGAAAGTAGAGAAGTGACTATTATTAACAGAAGTAGCACTGCTTTCAAAGGAAACTTGCCAGACTTGGGCAGTGGAAGAAGGTGCATAAGCTTTACCTCCCTTGTAAGCTTTAATATCACGTGCTAGTTTCTTAGCCTTATTACTTTTAAGTTTCACCAGGTACTGGTCGATGCTAGTAAAAATGCGACCGTATTCATATTTGTACCTGGAGAACTCATTATCAAGCTTAATCTTAGCGTCTAGTTCTGCCACTTGGTTGTTAAGTTCCTCCACCCAAATAGAATAATGCTTAACCATACACTCGATCAGTTCAAAACCTTGACGGTCAAAAAATTCTAAAAGTTCTTGGTGGAAGGGCGAATTAGGCACCAGTACAGTAGGAAATTGATGATGCCTTAAACTTTTAGGTACTATTTTACATCTCACACATTCTTTAAAGTATGAAATTTCCAACTGGAGCTTTTTAACTTTCACTAATAAGTTATCAAATACTTTTAGATGTGTAACAATATCAAAAGCAGAATTATTATTACCTCCTACACCACTAGGCTGCCCATCAATCGTAGGAGACGCCATTGTAAACGAAAAACTCTCGGCTAACCAGTCCGACAAGTCGGGAAATGCTGAAAAGTTATTCCCTTGCTGGGCCACCAAATTAACACTTGGCACGGGTGGAACATTAAGCCGTTGGTGGTTAACAATCGCTGTGTTTTCTTTGCTTCCTGGTGGGCTAACTGCCAATCTATTAGGAAGCATTGATTTAATCTGATTGTTAATTGAATGTAAATCCTCTGTTAGAGTTGGTGTACCAGTAGAGTTACCATGATTAATATTAGGACCCGACTCCTCTCTGTTAGGCACTTCAGTGGATGCCTGCATGGCTGGACTAACACATCGGATTCTGCTGGTGTTGTAATTTACAGCTGTTAAAGATGGCAAGCTATACTGAATAGCTTGCTGTTGTTTATCAAGATTGTCGAGTCTCGAACAAATAGACTTGACCCGAGATAAAAGAAAGTCTAATTGGTTACCATAAGATCCATTTTCTGACGCTGGTGTTGCTCCAGCAACACTGTGACAGCTCTTCAGCATTTCTGGTGTTCTGTTCAGTTCAAAGCTACTGGTGACATTGCTCACAGATCCGGAAGCCATAACAAACTCAAATAATTATTAACACACCTAACACACATAAATTAATTAGCTAATTAGTTAATTAACATTCACAAACGTTAGATTTCTTTGATTGAAATGCCATCCACTGAAGGTTAAAAGCTGATGAAGTTTGCTGACAGAGCAAATTAATTTAGAGTGGAAGGTATATATACCCACATTGAGTTTTTATGTTGTCTGATGAAGTTTGCTGACAGAGCAAACGAAAAGCGCTTTACCACATTAAACTTTTTGATTTTACTGGCGTGTCACTGGTTTTGCTTTCACCCGTTTTCATTCGTATTTTCAGTTTGGTGTGTTAATAATTATTTGAGTTTGTTATGGCTTCCGGGTCTGTGAGCAATGTCACCAGTAGCTTTGAACCGAACAGAACACCAGAAATGCTGAAGAGCTGTCATAGTGTTGCTGGAGCAACATCAGCGTCAGAAAACGGATCTTATGGTAGCCAGTTAGACTTTCTTTTTTCTCGGGTCAAGTCTATTTGTTCGAGACTCGACAATCTTGATAAACAACAGCAAGCTATTCAGCATAGCTTGCCATCTTTAACAGCTGTAAATTACAACACCGGTGGAATACGATGTGTTAGTCCAGCCATGCAGGCATCCACTGAAGTGCCTAACAGAGAGGAGTCAGGTCCTAATATTAATCATGGTAACTCTACTGGTACACCAACTCTAACAGAGGATTTACATTCAATTAACAATCAGATTAAATCAACGCTTCCTAATAGATTGGCGATTAGCCCTCAAGGAAGCAAAGAAAACACAGCGATTGTTAACCACCAACGGCTTAATGTTCCACCAGTGCCGAGTGTTAATTTGGTGGCCCAGCAAGGGAATAACTATTCAGCATTTCCCGACTTGTCGAACTGGTTAGCCGAGAGTTTTTCGTTTACAACGGCGTCTCCTACGATTGATGGGCAGCCTAGTGGTGTAGGAGGTAATAATAATTCTGCTTTTGATATTGTTACACATCTAAAAGTATTTGATAACTTATTAGTGAAAGTTAAAAAGCTCCAGTTGGAAATTTCATACTTTAAAGAATGTTTGAGATGTAAAATAGTACCTAAAGGTTTAAGGCATTATCAATTTCCTACTGGACTGGTGCCTAATTCGCCTTTCCAGCAAGAACTTTTAGAACTTTTTGACCGTCAAGGTTTTGAACTGATTGAGTGTATGGTCAAGCATTATTCTATTTGGGTGGAGGAGCATAACAAGCAAGTGGCGGAACTAGATGCTAAGATTAAGCTTGACAATGATTTCTCCAGGTACAAATATGAATACGGTCGCATTTTTACTAGCATCGACCAGTACCTAGTGAAACTTAAAAGTAATAAGGCTAAGAAACTAGCACGTGATATTAAAGCTTACAAGGGAGGTAAAGCTTATCCACCTCCTTCCACTGCCCAAGTCTGGCAACTTTCCTTTGAAAGCAGTGCTACTTCTGTTAATAATAGTCACTTCTCTACTTTACACCTAAATCAACAAACCAATCAGTCGCCTAATACCACGGATCAAGTAACTGAGGATTCTAACCAAATTGATGGACAAGGCTATATAGAAGTTAGGAGAAGTGAAAGACTGTTTAAGTTAAACCACCAACATAGCTTAAAAAATCAAAATTTTCGCGAGGGAAATCAAACGGGGGCGAGACCCAAGCAGGAAAACAAAATACAGTTCGAAGAGGAACAAGACTTGAATTTAATGCCTTATGGCATTAATGAATTTCATGATACCTTTGAGCAATGTATGAGTCCTTTTGTTAATGGGTCTTGAGATTTTTCACTTGCTGATAAGTTTGACACTGTATCTCCTAGCCTTCATCCATCTTTATTAGTCCAGGTACTATTGGGAAGTAAACCTACCATCATTACCAATAAGACAAGAGACTTTAAAGTCTACAATTTTTCTTCCATCAGTATAGACCTGGATATGGTGGAGTTTTTTTCTAAGGGTAACACATATATTCCTATGCAAAATTTTGATTTAGTGAGAACAATCATAGATTTAAAAACCTTCACAAGAAAATTGAACTTTAACCTAATGATGGGGTCTAACGCAGTAACAACACAAAATGACCAGTTTAGAATTCCAAGTACTTTCAGTCCTCCACTTCATCCACTTATTCACGTGTTTGAACAAATGTGTGAATTAGACATACATTCATTTTAATATCAAACACAGGAATAAAGACTATTTGTGTGATTCCACATCACAGAAAGAGAAGGAATACTTGGAATTTATTAAGTTACACGACATTAGAGTTTGTAAGCCTAATAAAGGAGGGGGCTTGGTAATCTTTGACAATATAGATTATTACAATCAGATGGTAGACTTGTTGGATGACCCCGCATATGAACTTTGTTTTCGTTCAGAAATAAATCATGCATATACAGTAATTAAGAACAGTTTATCAGATATGTTTATAGAGGGGTGAATTGAACAAAATATTTTTAACTATATGTCTACACAATTTCCAATGTACCCTTACCTTTTTGGCATCTCCAAAATACACAACGATTTGGGGAATCCACCTATGAGACCCCTCGTTGATGGACGTGGGTCGCCTACTTACCCATGTGCTAAGGTGGTTGACTCTATTTTACAAAAATTTTTGAAATTTGAGCACCAAATCTGCAAAGATTCCTGGTCATTTTTGGAGAAGTTGAATGGTTTGGACTTTCATCCAAACTACAACTTCCTTACTGTGGATGTGAAAGACCTCTATACCAGTATACCTCATGATACTGGTATAGATTGGGTAACCCAAGTATTGATTAAGAATAGAGCTACATCTGAGGAAATTTCACTTGTGATCGAACTTTTGGAAATCATATTATATAATAATTTTTTTATGTTTGGTGATAACTTTTTTCTTCAAAAAACAGGTGTGGCGATGGGCTCTCCTTGTGGAGCAAGCATAGCTAATTTAGTGATGGCCCACTGGGAGTCTGAGTACGTTTTTAAAAATGATAGTATTAAAAATAGTTTGGTTTACTATACGCGGTATCTAGATGATATCTTTATTTTGCTTAATGGTGACAAGGAATTTAGTGAGACTGTAATAAATACTTTTAATACTTCAACTGACTTCCTTGGTTTTACTTCTACCTTTGATACTAATAAGATAGCCTATTTGGATATCTGCTTAACAAAAAATTTCACTTTGAAACGTTATAAGACTAAAATACACAGGAAGGAAACTTAGTCTAATACTTTCCTTCATTTTACGAGCTGCCATCCTTTTCATCAGAAACGCTCAGTAGTTAAGGGCCAATTAGTGCGAGCAGCTCGTATTGTCACCACTGAGCATGATTTTCAAGAGGAATGCCAACTCCTGGAACCAATGTTTATACATAGAGGTTATCCTTTAGAACTAATTTCTGAATTAACTATAGAAGTTGGTTATAAACATGCAAAAGGAATGTATAAACCTATCTTGTCTACGGAAAGGAATTTTATTATACAAGAGTCTGTACCAGACAACATAGGAAGTATTACATCAGTAGAACTGAAAGGCCCAGCCACATCTAATTTATTAGAAACTAAGTTTATTACCATATACAATACATTTAGTCACCATTGTATAGGTATATTACGCAAAAATTGGGGTATTTTTGCAAGTAATCCAGGTGTATTAAATAAGTTAGGAGAATACCCTGGCACTACATTCAGGAGAGGTAGGAACCTAAAAGCATTATATGAGCAATGTAAGAGGAAGCAACCAAAAATTACTGGAATGTATAAATGCCAGAATTGTAATTACTGTAAATTAGTAATAGAATCTAATATATTTCAAATACATAATTTTCAATACAAACTAAAGTGTAGGGCTAATTGTAATACTAAGATGGTAGTTTATTTAGCTCAATGCCAGGGATGCTTGGCATTTTACATCGGTAAGATGGAGAGGAGACTCCACGACCGTATGTACGAGCACCTTTATGCCATCAATAAGAACAAACAAGATAATGTCCTAGTTAAACATATAGCAGAATTTCCTGGACACCACTTCAGATTTCTAGTTATTGATCAGCCAGTATTTGATGAAAGAGGTGGCCCTGTACCACTACGACTGGAAGAACTGGAGTTATTCTGGCAGATCAGACTTAATGCTTATAGTCCACCAGGCATAAATGAAACCTGTAGCCTGAGCAGTGTGTTAAAGCTTAAAAGTCTTATGAGATGATCTAATGATGATTTAGTAGTACTGTGTAAAAGAACTTTTTAATAGTTTACTTAACTTGTTTTTAAGTATAACTGCATTCCAATATAGACTGTACTTAATTTCATCAGTTAATACGAGGAGCAGTAAGGTGAAAGCTAATATTTTTATAGTTAACTTTTCTGATCATTTGTACTAAAATTTATTATAGTACAAGTTTATATACATACATTAAGTTTATAATTTGTAGTACGCTCATTTTAATATGTTTTAGAGTGTTTACTATTATATTTATGAATGTTTTCAACCTTCAGTGGATGGCATTTCAATCAAAGAAATCTAACGTTTGTGAATGTTAATTAACTAATTAGCTAATTAATTTAGAGTGGAAGGTATATATACCCACATTGAGTTTTTATGTTGTCTGATGAAGTTTGCTGACAGAGCAAACGAAAAGCGCTTTACCACATTAAACTTTTTGATTTTACTGGCGTGCCACTGGTTTTGCTTTCACCCATTTTCATTCGTATTTTCAGTTTGCTCAACACTAGAAGTCTAAATCTCAAGATGCACTTGCTCGAAGCACTCCTCAAAATGGAGAAAATTGACATTTGTGCTGTAACGGAGACCTGGTTTAAAGCAGCATAAAGCACCCCTGCACTACCAGGCTATAACTCATTCCACACCTTTTGGCCGCAGAACATGGACCAAAGCTCCAAAGGCAGTGGTGTCTCCATATTCATAAAGGATATGCACACCTCCAGACTAGTAGCCCAGCATAACTCATCTGAGATACTTCAGGTAAGACAGCGATTCGGGGCATAGCCTCCTATAGGTTCCCAACCATGTCCCAAGACTCTCACTCCATGTTCCTAAGCACCCTGGAAACTATTAGGGTCCAACCCAACACTCTCCTACTAGGTGACTTCAACTACCCCTCCATCAACTGGGAAAACTACTCATGCACCAATACATTGGCCGAACACTACCTGGAATTCATCAACTCTAATGCCCTAGACCAGCTCATTCTTACCCTCAGTAGAGGAAGCAACATCCTTGACCTGGTAGTTACTAACATGGGCAACCATTGCTCTACACCAATAGTCAATTCCTCCCTGGTTAGATTCGACCACAAACTAATCACCATGGAAATACACAACTCACCCACACCCCCTGCAAATGTAATCACCATGAAAAATTCCTCCAAAGCTGACTTTGGGCTCCTAAAAGCAGAGGTGGCTAACTTCACGGCACCCATGTCAGTGGAAAATAGTTGCATGACTGCCGAATCATACACCAATGTACTGTACAAACACTACATAAATGCATGGAACTAGCCATACCCAACAGAACCAAGATGCTCTCCTCCAAAAAAAGGAAGCCAATCTGGTGGTTTCCTGCCACTAATAAATTCTACAACAGAAGGAAGAAACTGTTGCAGGAAAAGGTGAAGTCCCAAGACTGGAAAAACTCCCTTATTAGCCACAGACAAAAAGTTGAGATCCCTCCTCAAAACCTCTAAAGCCAGATATCAAGGCAGAATTGCTGCAGACACTAAAAACAACCACAAAGCCTTCTATAGTTATATCAAGAATCTCCACGGCAATACCCAGGTTTGCTCTGAGTTACTGTACAATGGTACCTCCTATACTGAGCCAACAGATATTGCCAACATATTGGCTGACAGATTCAGTGCCAGCTTTACCCCCTCACCCTCAAAGGACCAATTACAATACTGGAGGAATGTCAGGCACCCAGCATTACTGCAGCACAGGTTAAAGCTACATTGTCCAAGCCCAAGATTACAACGTCCATGGGACCCAACAGTATCCCTAGATGTGTTCTACATGAGCTACAAAGTGAACTGGCACCACATCTGTGTGTCCTGTTCAATCGCAGCATCACCTCAGGCTTTGTCCCTACTGAATGGCGCACTGCTACAGTTATTCCTCTCCATAAAGGGGAGCGACTACAGACCCTGGGAATTATTGCCCCATTAGCCTGATGAGTCTGATATGTAAGGGTATGGAGCGCATCATCATGGATCTACTTAACAAGGATATAGGGAATCTCCAAACTCTAGATACCTCACAGGTTGGTTTTGTGAAAGGTAGTGCATGCCTGCTCAACCTGGTTGACTTCTTTGAGTCAGTCACCAGAGCTGTGAATGAGGACAAGACAGTTCATACAGCCTACCTCGATCTGGTTAAGGCCTTTGATACCATTCCCCACTCAGGAGTTATTAATAAACTCACCAAATTAGGCATCAACCCCTATATCACTAGGTGGGTTGCAAATTGGCTCACAGATAGAACCCACAGTGTGAAAGTCAGACTGCCAACCAGCCAAGAGTGGAGTCCCACAGGGATCGGTCCTGAGTCCTCTTCTGTTTGGCATCTACTTCTCAGAAGTCCAGGCCAACACGGAGGGACTCTAGCTGACCAAGTTCACAGACGACTACAAGCTAGGAGCCATTATTAACTCCCCAAGTGATGTAGGACATCCTACAGAAAGGCCTCACTGAGACCAATGACTGGTGTCGAAACCATGGCCTTAAGCTTAATGCCAAAAAATGCGTCATCATCCCCTTTGGGAAAAACTCATTTCCCACTAACTACTACATCAATGGGAGCCCACTGTACACTGAAGGCATTATAAGAGATCTGGGGACACAGGTTGACAGCAACCTCTCCTTCAACCACCACATTGCCACTGTGGTAAGAAAGTCCTTCTATGTGGCACATCTCATTACCAAGGGTTTTGCATCCAGGAAGAAACAGGTCATCATCTCTCTCTGCTCTTCCCTCATTAGGCCAATCATCGAATATAATGCCCCATTTGGCATGTACCTCACTAGACACATGCAACAGCTGGAAAGACCACAAAAGTACCTCACAAAGAGGATCCTAGGCCTTAAACACATGTCCTATATGGGCAGACTCAAAAACTCCTGCTATTCTCTTTCTCATATCATCTACTAAGAGATGATCTCTGGTTGACTTACAAAGCCATGTCTGACCCAGCTCTGTTAGAAATGCTACATCTAAAGAAATCCCAATACCTCCTCACCACACACTCCAGAGACCTCAACCTCATTACCACAATCAACAGAACATGCTGGAGGGACAAGCTCATAACCCAGAGACTGCCCATGCTCTGGAACAGACTTCCCATACATGTCAAGCACAGCACCTCACTGTCCCTCTTCAAAAGAAATCTTGATGAATGGATGGGAAATAGAAAGTTCACCCAGATGGTCACTGCAGTGGCTCTACTTGATAGAGGCACTGGGAACTAGCATTGGGCAGCATGATGCCAGGGCACTTCTATGAGCTAGGCTTGTAAAGGCTGCAGGGCCATAAGCCTAGTACACACCTATGAACCTAGGAACATTGGTAATGTTAGGATATTTGTGGAAAATGAATTTTCTAAACTAGACAAAAGAGAGGCAAGTTTATTCCAGTCATTAAGAGTTATAATGAAGATGGAGTGAGATTCAGACTGCTACACCTAACAGTCTTTAAGATATTTCTTCCATGTGAATCAAAAATGTATTTGGCTTTAGAGGAGATAAAAAAAGTATAGACAACAGATCTCCAGTAAGCAAGGAGAAGAAAAATCTGTTTCTGGATCTTACACAAGTAAGACAGGTCCAAGAGAGACTGTGTCAGTGAAAACAAGTCTGTTATTTCAAAAGAAAATGCTTGAACAACAGTTAGAAGCCCAAGAGTAGACTAAAAGACTAAGAAGTGTTTTGGATTTGAACTAGATACTGCAAGAAGGCAAGGAATGGGGAGAAGACTAATAGTTAAGTAAACCTACCAAACAGTGACAGAAATGGAAAATATTCGTACAGGTGTGAGCTACCTGAAATCAGGAGAAAGAATGAAATACACGAGTCATGTATTATGTCAGTCACAAGAAGCTGGGATTTAAACCAGATGCTGATATAGTGAGAGGGTAAGGAGTATATAGGACACTGATAGTAGAGAGAACTTAGTAATTAGTGGATGAACTTATTATTTTAAAATTTTCAACATGAAGAAGAAAGAACTGTAAGTAAAATAGCATTTTGCTTATATATTTTGTGTTCAATCTTTATAACATTGTTGTGAAATGCAACATAGCACTAGACTGTATATTTAAGCATCAGTGCAGTGGTGCATGGTATGCATGGGGATATAACTGTTTTATTGGGTGGTGGCAAACTACATTGACAATAATTAAAAAAAGAGCTGTTAATTGCTTATACTATTACATTGTAGCATCACACTGAAACACTTAGAATTAGAGCAGTAGAGTAAAATAATGTTGACACACACACTGTATAAGAACAGACTGAGGAAATACAAATTTGGTCAAAGGTAATGATTTTCTTTAATTTTGCAAAACAATAATGAATTTCTTAAATACTGAAGCAAAATTAAGATTGTGGGAACATTCTATAAGCAGAAGTCTTAGTAGGTACATGTGTCTGGCATGTTTAAGTGGTAACTTACATGAGGTAAATGCTGATGCACTCAAAATAAGAAATGGATTAAGAGATGTTTGGAGAATGAGGAATTGTTAAAGCGATATTGAATGTCAACACTGGCAAGTTTTGAGTGAACTGTGTTAACAACGAAAAAATGAAAGTGGGTGAAATAGTTGAAATTAAATGTCGATATCCCTGGCAGCTTTTACTAAGTATAAAGGCATGGGGCTATTTTTCTTTTCCATAGTTAAGCAATGAATTTTTTCAAAGAGTTAAACTTAAATAGAATGCTTTTCTATAGCAGGGAGGGGGATACATACATTTTAAGTCATAGTGATGTTTGTGTGTTAGCCCTGGGAGAATGAGTTACAGTATGAATGCAATTAATTTTATGGTGGATGGCAATGCAGGGAGAAAAAAGAAGTTATGTACTTACCATAACATTCCATATTTGTAGTCCATCTCGCCCTTCATTCTTACATATGGGTTCGGAGCCGATCCTCGGCTCCGACTTGGTCCATTACAAAGCTCAAAGTCTCTTAGTTGGCTTGTGAAAAGGTAGGTATCCTATAGTGCACTAGTAAGAATCCCCCAGATCTTGTTTGCTGCTGACTATAAGAGTGATAGAAAAGGTTATCCACAAGGAACAACAAAGATGAAAGGTCTCCACCCTACCAAAACAATACTATCCTGTCTCCAGATTCTCCAAGGATGGGGGTAGGTGGGTGGATTCGTAAGAATGAAGGGCGAGATGGACTACAAACATGGAGCGTTATGGCGAGTACATAACTTCTTTATGTTCTGTAGTCCTAGCTCACCTTCATTCTTACATATGGGACAGCGTCCCTAGCACCATTTTCTTGGGTGGCTCACAGGAATATACTCCTAAGAACTGTGGAACCAAAGGATGCTCTACCCCTTGAGGTTAAGTCCAATTTGTAATGAGTAATAAAGGTATGAGGGGTAGCCCTAGTTGCTGCTGCACAAATACTGTTAACTGGAACTCTGGCTTGAAAGGCAGCAGATGTGGATAGGGATCTTGTGGAATGAGCCTTAATTTTAAATGGAAGGTTCTTTCCATTGGAAGAGTAGACAAAAGAGATACAGTTGGAAATCCAATTAGACAGAGTTACTTTAGAGACTGGCAGACCTATCCTAGTTTCAGAAAAGGATTTGAACAATTGGTCTGATTTTCTAAGTTCCTTAGTTCTATGTAGGTAGAACCGTAACTGTCTGTGAACATTAAATTGATGAAATTTATATTCTGCACTGTTTGAATGATTAGGAAAAAGTACAGGCAGTTCAATAGTTTAGTTCAAATTAGTCTGAGAGCAAACTTTAAGGATGAAGGAAGGGTTTGTATGAAGGGAAACTCTGTCTTTATGAAAAATCAAGTAAGGCGGTTTGACTGACAGTGCTTGCAACTCTGACACCCTTCTAGCGGATGTAATAGCTACCAGAAAAATGGTCTTCCAAGACAGAAACTTCAGTTCACACAAATGCACGGGTTCAAAAGGTGGGGAAGTAAGTTTGGACAGAACGAAATTTAGATCCCAAGGAGATACAGGTTCCTGAAAAGGAGGTCTCAGCAAGGTAGTGCCTTTAAGGAAGGTTTTACATAATCTGTGAGCCATCAGATTAGGCTCATATTGTCCCAAATGAAAATTTGATATTACTGCCAGTTGAACTTTAATTGTAGCAGCAGCTGATCCTTGATGGAGAAAGTTTAGTTAGGAATTCTAACACCAAGGGGATGGATGCTGTGTAAGGATCTACACTTTTCCCTTTTGCCCAGATAGAAAATCTTCTCCATTTGTTAGCGTATAACTTCCTTGTGGAAGGTTTGTGGGAAGACATGAGGATATGGGTCACTGCAGGTGAAAAATCATGAAGCCTGACTAGGGATGGAAATGGAGCAGCCACTCTGTCAAGTTGAGGGTATGGAGGCAGGGGTGAAGGGAGCCTGACATGTGTGTGTCAAGAGGTCTGGAACTGGGTCCAGAATCTGTGGATCATCTAGGAGATGAGGCCCAAAAAAGGGGAACCAAATCTGATGAGGCCAGTAAGGACTTATCAGAATCATTTTGCTTCCCAAGGACTTTCCTTTCTGGATCACTTTTGATATGAGCAGAAATGGGGGAAATTCATAAAGAAGTAATGCAGGCCAATTGTGAACAAGTGCATCTCTCGGTGACTCCCCCGGGGGGGTGGGGGGATAAGGGAGAAGTAGCTGCTGCATTTGACATTGATTGGACTGGCAAAAAGATTGCAGCAAGGCTGTCCCCATTTGCGGAAAATCTGTTCCGCTACTTTCTGATTCAAAGACTACTCGTGCAGCATCAGGATTGCCCTGCTGAGCTTGTTGGCTATCACACTGGTTGTCCCCGGGATATGTGTATCTACTAGAAAGCGCTGGGAAGATGTCGCCCACTGCCAAACACGAAGAGCCTCTCGATAAAGGGGGTAAGATCTGGTTCCTCCTTGCTTGTTTAGATACCATATCACTGACATATTGTCCAACTGGATTGCTATCGTTCCTAGAGGAAGAAAGTTGTGAAGTGCTTGCAACGCTAGAAGCACTGCTCTCATCTCTAGGACATTGATATGCAAGTGAGCCTCCTGATCTTGCCATGTGCCTTGGACAGTCCTGCCTAGATAATGCCCCACCCTAAATAGGTGGCATTCGTGGTCACAGTAGCAATGGGATGGCGAGGAAGGAAGGGTGTTCCTGTCACCAGTTGATCAGGCTGGATCCACCAATGAAGGTCCTTTTTGCAAGATTACGTTATGAGAATAAGATGAGACAGAGGCAGTTGTAGCCATTGAAGAATTTGCATATGCAATCTGGCTAGCGGAACTAGATTTATGGTAGAAGCCATTGTCCCTAAAAGTTTCAGCACTGTCTTGGCCTTGACTTTTTGTTGAGGAAGTAAGCTGTATACCTGTTGTCTGAGATTTTGAATTCTGTCTGCAGGAAGATGAGCCATCATGGTGACTGCATCTATTTCTGCGTCTATAAAAGTCACAAATTGAAAGGGTGACAAGGCAGACTTTTTCCAATTTATTGTAATTCCTAGCTGTGTACAGAGCTGGATGGATGAATCTCTGGCTTGTAGGAGTAGGTGCCTGGTGGTGGCGGTAAGGAGCCAGTCGTCCAGGTACCGAAACACTTGGAATCTATGATGTCTCAAGTGAGCTGTCACTACTGCCATGCATTTGGTGAACACCCTGGGGGCTGTGGTGAGACCAAAGGGCAGAACACGAAATTGGTAATGACTGGCTCCCAGCCGGAAGTGTAGATGACTCCTCGATGCTCTGTCCATTTTGATGTGGTAGTACGCATCTTGGAGGTCTATGGAGCACATCCAATTGTCTTATCTAATAGAGGGAGTATAGACTGCAGGGTTATCATTTGGAACTTGGACTTCTTTACTAATTCACTTAGTTTGATGAGGTCCAAAATGGGTCCCCAGTCCCCTGTTCGTTTTGGCACTAAAAAGAATCTGGAGTAAGTTCTGAATCCTATCTGGACTGTGGGGACGGTTTGGATGACTCTCTTTGAAAGCAACTTTTGAACTTCTACGGTTGCTTGATCCCTGTGACTGTATGGAACATCTGGGATCTTCTTGGGGGTGTGGGGTGGAAGAAAGAAGAATATGGAGTATCCTCTGGTGATTATTCTTTGTACCTACTTGTCTTGGGTTATGTTGAGCCAGGCTTCTGGGGACAAAGATAAGCAACCCCAGACTGGCTCCAGAGAAGTGCAGCCGGGCCCCACATCAGGAGCGCTGATAAGGATGGCCATGAAAAGAATCGCGGCCACCCTGGTTTTGCGGACCCCCCCCCTGACTTTAAGGCGACATCTACCATTAGCTCCTCCTCCTCTGCTTCTGAAGGAGGAATCACCCTATGCGTCCGGGAAAAATCTCTGGGATTTCTTGAACCAAATGTTCCCACCTCTCTGACCCTTGGGGTATGGTCTAGAACGGACGGTAAAATATACTCCCATGGCAGAGAGAGTTTTCCCTTCCTGTTCACACCTGGTGAGTGTATCTTTTACATCTGGTCCAAACAAAGAGGAACCATTAAAGGGGGCATTGGTAAAAGTAGATTTGAACGGCTCTGCAAATTTACATAAGTGCATCCAGGAGTGTCTCCTAAGGGAAACCCCTGAACCTGCTGCCCTACTCACTCCATCTGCTGCAGAGGAGATCAGCCTCATGGAGGAGTTAAAAATGGAGTTTAAGGTGGAAACTGAGAAGTGACTTTCTCAGGGACTCCTTCAGTTGATATATCTTGGAGAGTATCTCCTAGCTCCTTTAGGAGATCTCTTTGAAGCCTGGTAAATGTGTGAGGTAATTCAGCGATCTGAGAGCAAAAGCCGCTGAAGAGAAGATACGCTTCCCGTATCTATCCATTGTTTGAGACTCCTTGTTTGGTGGATGGACAGATGTAGAAGTCTCTGCTAGTTCCTTCTTTGTGGCTGCCGCTAACCCTATGGCATCTACAGGCACACCTTTGGTCAAGAACGCTTTCTCTTTGGGGGCTGAGAGAAATTTGTTTGGTCTTCTGGGGACTGGTTCCATGGCATCAGGAGTTTCCCACACCTTTCGACTAACTAGGTCCAGGACCTTATCAAAAGGTGGAGACACCCAAGAGGCTGAAGGTTGAGACCTGAAAGCCTTCAGGTACACTGACTTCTCATCAGAAGGAGTGGCAGTGGGTCAGCCGCCTCTCTGCTTTAGGATCTCTAAAATATCTACAAAGGAGATATCATTAGAGGACAATAAGAACAACACAAGCACCAATTTGCAAAGTATGTCCAGAAAAACAACAACAGCCAGTATATCCAAACGATTTATTCCCAATAGAGTCTCTAGCGCCTCGGCTTCAGAAAGCCTTCAAGGAGTATCTCACAATGAAAAAACAGTTAACATTTATACACACCTTCATTTGCTCGTTATACAATTAAAACTAAATAATCAAATACTAAAAAACAATTATACAATTAAACAATTAAATCACACTTTTCCAGCAGCATTCAGTATTCAGCCCCTTAGGAATCAGGGTCTGATATTTCAGGATAAAAATCAATTCTTTTTTCAAAAGTTCATATCTAATCTTATCCTCATTAGCTTCTTTTCTTATAATTTGTTCTAAAATAGATGCTCTAAAACTATCACATTCAGAATTATGATATTCAATAAAATGTTGTGCTAATGGACTTTCTATTTTTTATTTTTAATGTCTCTCAGATGCTCCATAATTCTGATTTTAAACATCCTTTTGTTTGACCCACATAATATTTTTACATCCACATCTAATAATATAAATCACTTGTTCCGTAGTGCAGCTAAAATGCCCTTTTGGTTTAAAACTAATTCCATTTATGTAAGGGAAAACATTCTCCACATGAGTACAAATCTTACATTTTCCACACTCTTTAGTACCTATACTTTGAACAGATCTAACTAAATTCTGTATTGGTAATTCAAACTTTGTATGTACAACTATATCTCTAATATTTCTTCCTCTCTTATAACTAAATTTTAGCATTTTATTAGTCATATCTTTTAACTCTTCAAAATTCTGTAAAAATTTCCAAAAATATAAAATACACCTTTTTATATCTTCACTGCATATGTTATATACAGATACCATATAGATGTCATTATTACTATTTTTACCTATCTCCATCTTTTTATTTGCCTCACATTTGTGTTTTATATATCTTTGTGGATACCTATTATATCTTTTACTAAATATTTTATTTTTACTCATATTAACCAACTGAATATCATACTTCCTATTTTTAAACATTTCACATGTTTTATCTACCTCTTCAAGGAATTCTTCCTCTTCATTACATATTCGAGAGATTCTCAATAACTCACTATAGGGTATTGCTTCTATAACATGTTTAGGATGGCAACTGGTACCCATCAAAAATTGATTAATACTATCAAACTTTCTGTGTATCCCAGTGACTACATGTTCGCCTACTATTCCTTTTAAATTCACATCTAAAAAAGAAACAATATTACCACTTTGTATCCCATCAAATTTTATATTAAATCTGTTTTTTTGCATGTCTCGAACAAAGTTATTACTTTCTGTTTTTCCACCCTTACATAAAAAAATCAAGTCATCTATAAATCTAAAATAATACATGACATGTTGTTTTACAAAGGTATGTGTATAGATGCATTCTGATTCTACCATACCCATAAAAATATTAGCATACATGGGTGCAAATGCTGCACCCATGGCTGTGCCCTGTATTTGATGGTAGATAGTATTATTAAAAATAAAATAATTATTCTCTAGGCAAAATTTTACTAATTCTATAATATAATGTGTTAACGGAGAATCTCCCATCTGCTTTAATAATGCTTCTATACCATATTCATTTTTAATATTTGTATAGAGACTACTCACATCCATTGTCAACCAATACATATTTTATTTTGTACAAGAAATCAAATGAATCCTGTATATATGATGGTAGTTTAATAACTTCCTTCAACAATACTTGATGTAAAATTATCCCCAAATTGTGTAGAAAATATTTCCTTGCCGAAACTATCGGTCTCCCTGGGGGATTATCTATGTTTTTATGTATTTTCGGCAGGCAGTAGAAATATGCAGGATCACTCTCTTTTATATCTAACTTACTTTCTACATCTTGTTCAGTCCAATAGCTTAATCTCAAGCCCTTTTTGATCAACTGTACATAATTTTCTTTTGCCCGGGTTACAACTTCACTGGTTGTTTCCTTATAGACTGATACATCTCTTAATAAATTCATACACATTTTTATGTATTGCGTATAGTGCATAATAACAATTTTGTTGCCTTTGTCTGACGGCTTTACAATAAGTTCATTTTGTTTAGAGAAATTCATCAATTCTACCCATTCATTCTTAGATAAATTGTAATCAATATAGGAGGTATTCACATTACTTATTAATTGCTCTATTTCAAAGCATATCATGGTATGAAAATTCTTAATGCCTTCGTGCACAAATGGAGGCATAAACTTACTATTTATATTAACATTTGATGTTTCTATTGCACAATAAGCATTCATTTCACTTACACACGATTCAAATGAATCTTCTGATAACATAATATTACTTTCATAGCTAACGGAACAACTACCATTAATAAATGAATTATTGCATTCCTCTCTCTTATTCACAACATGATTAAAATAATACCATAAATGTAGCTTACGCATGAACTGAAAGATTTAAATTTTACATGTGTATATTTTTGGTATAATAGTCGGTACAAACTTTAAGCCATGATTCAGAACTTCATAAATTTCATCTTTTATGAAACAACCAGATAAATTAATAACTTTACTGCGATTGTTTTTATAAAAACTAATACCATTTTGTCTGTTTGTTGTCATGCCACGTTCGCGCCGGCCCTCCCCTGTATACATCCTGTTCTGCAAAAGTTCTTTTCTGTTGTTGTTGCCTCCCTTGTTGTCTATATGTCCCAAAATGTTCAGGAAAAAAGCAGTCATCTGCCGGTGACAACAATGGAGGGAAATCTTCATCTTTATCGTTGTAACTGGGAGCACTGTTAGGTTGTTGCACTTTCTCTTTACTCGAACTGTTAACTCTACCCTGCTGGTTGACGTTCGCTGTAGAGTAACATCTATTAAACCGAGCCTGCTGATTGGGTCCTCCAAAGAAAGCCGTGCCATTTTCAAAGTCCCGTAAATCTCTAGTAATTTTATGTACTTTCTGATCTATAACTTTCTTTTCATGCATCGTGATTTTCTCTTGAATTTCTACTAAACATGTTTCAAATTTAATTCTGTCTAAGACAGACATTAAATTAGTGCATAATAAAGTTATGTCTTTTTTAATATTAGACAGTTTTATAATGTTACGCTCTATCAAAATCTTAATCCATTCAATGGAACAGTGATGCGCTGCTTTCTCCCATCTGTTTTGGAACACTTTGTCAGTAGAACAAGAAATATTGAACGGTTCTGAGGGAAGTTTAACAGCTCTAAGACCCCTAGGTATTATGTTGAGGTCTACGTATCTTTGTAAGCTGGTATAATTATAGTAAGTCAACATTTCTTTATCCATTAGATTTTTTAATTTTGACAACAAAGCTTTTACTTCACCTGAATGTTCAGTAGATCGCCTTCCAACATGAGCAAATGGATTGCTCTCTCTCTTATTTCTGGCTTCTGCCAGAAAGCGCTCCCAGACCGGAATGCCTGGGTTAACTTCTCCATTACCATCTGTGCGATTAGAGTTGTGCCCCATATTTCGATTTAAAAAACCTTCCATAGTCCACTGGGAGGTACCAGAGCTTTCCTCCCTAAAAATTCTTGGAACATTAGCTCCTGGATCACTGGCCATGAAGAAAAATTCAGCTCACAACAATAAGAACAACACAAGCACCAATTTGCAAAGTATGTCCAGAAAAACAACAACAGCCAGTATATCCAAACGATTTATTCCCAATAGAGTCTCTAGCGCCTCGGCTTCAGAAAGCCTTCAAGGAGTATCTCACAATGAAAAAACAGTTAACATTTATACACACCTTCATTTGCTCATTATACAATTAAAACTAAATAATCAAATACTAAAAAACAATTATACAATTAAACAATTAAATCACACTTTTCCAGCAGCATTCAGTATTCAGCCCCTTAGGAATCAGGGTCTGATATATCAGGATAAAAATCAATTCTTTTTTCAAAAGTTCATATCTAATCTTATCCTCATTAGCTTCTTTTCTTATAATTTGTTCTAAAATAGATGCTCTAAAACTATCACATTCAGAATTATGATATTCAATAAAATGTTGTGCTAATGGACTTTCTATTTTTTTATTTTTAATGTCTCTCAGATGCTCCATAATTCTGATTTTAAACATCCTTTTTGTTTGACCCACATAATATTTTTTACATCCACATCTAATAATATAAATCACTTGTTCCGTAGTGCAGCTAAAATGCCCTTTTGGTTTAAAACTAATTCCATTTATGTAAGGGAAAACATTCTCCACATGAGTACAAATCTTACATTTTCCACACTCTTTAGTACCTATACTTTGAACAGATCTAACTAAATTCTGTATTGGTAATTCAAACTTTGTATGTACAACTACATCTCTAATATTTCTTCCTCTCTTATAACTAAATTTTAGCATTTTATTAGTCATATCTTTTAACTCTTCAAAATTCTGTAAAAATTTCCAAAAATATAAAATACACCTTTTTATATCTTCACTGCATATGTTATATACAGATCATCATTAGAGGACAACCTAGGAGACCCTTCTGACTCCTCGAGGTCAGTGTCTGAGGTGATGGACTCATCCGGGGACTCTACCTTGCTTCCTCTTGCATGTCCTCTTCTGGGGGGCTCCTCAGAAGGGTATTCTGGGGAGGTCTTAGAAGACTGGGGGCCACCCAATGAGAGCTCCTAAGGCTGCGGGTCTCTGTTGTCGAGAGAGAGAGAGAGAGAGAGAGAGAGAGAGAGATGGTGCTGAGACAGAGGTCGGTGCTTGAGGGGGAAGAGTATCGGTACCCTTGTGCGGAGCTGACGACTGAGATAGCATGCTCCTCATCATCTCAAATGGAGATCTCGGCTCCAAGGACAGCCCCGGTTCCGAGGAAACAGAGGTAGCCCTCGGCTCCAAAGCAATCAGCTCTGAGATGGATGCAGGGTCTGAGCTCAACCTAACCGACAAACTGAGAGGTAGGCTCGGCACTGAAGAGGTTCAGGTCCAAGCGCCCCTGTTTGGGCTGACTGGTGAGGTTTGGCTCCTAGACACCAAAGACGGTGCCGATGGTGTCAGAGTGGAACTCGGCTCCGAGACAGCCCACAAGGGATGCTGGAACCGAGGGTTCCACAACAAGTGGCACCAAAATCCCCAGCTCCGAAGAACCAATATGGCTCGGAGGAGGAACAACAATAGGGAGAATGGCCTTAGATGTCTCCAGAACCAACTGGGTCAGAGCCAGTAACAATTTTGGTAAAGCAGATGACTTCAAAAGTCTAAGCACTACTCTCTCTACATCCTCTTCCGAAAGGCTCTTGGAGGATCTGGATGACAGGGTAGGTGACCTAGATCTCTGTAAAATGTGAGATTGTAAAGTTGGGGAGACTGGCAATAGCTCTCTAGACTGGCTCCGTTGCAATTTCTCAGTAGTTGGCTCTGAAAGACTTGGGGCCGACACTGCAGTGTCAACATCAATAACTTCGACTGACTCAGAGGACAGTGGAGCTGAAGAGGTGGAAGGCTTATTCAATTTTTAAATTTTCTGAAGCGGTCCAGACAAAATAGTCAGTGCAGGAGAATGTATCTTTGCCAACTTGACCTTCTCTTTCTTTGAGGAGTGAGACTTGGAGGATGATGAAGAGCTAGCTAAATCCTCCTCGAAGGAAGGCTTAAGGAGACCTTTCAGTATTAATTTGTTCTTCCTTTCTTGGAGAACTCTGCAGCTGAAGGAGTGACAGAAAGAACAAGTTTCCTGTAGGTGAATGGCTCCAAGGCAGTAAATGCAATTACTTTGCCCATCAGTAATTGACATTTTTTCGGAGCACTTAAGGCACTTTTTGAAACCTGAAGGTCAATGATCTTTGGACTCCTTCAACATGTTTTCTTACAAATAGAAGATCTATAAAGACAGAAGAGAGTACAAGGTCCTCTAACTTAAACGTACCTCGCCCTTAAGAAAAACTACCACAAAAACACAACCGAGGACTAGGTCCTCTAACTTAAATGGACCTAGCCCCGCTAAGATAGCTCACACCCAGACGAGCAAACAACAGAGGACTAGGTCCTCTAACTTAAACGGGCCTAGCCCTGTTGAGGAAAAAACACCAGGAAGCTAAATAGAGAACTAGGTCCTCTAATTTAAACGGACCTAACTGAGGGAAACAAGAAGAAGCTAAGTCAGAAAATACCACAATTTGTAAATTTTAACAACAGCCAAAAGCTAGCCAGCAATAGTAAATGACACTGCACACAATATACTATACTATACTATTGAAAACTAGAAAAAACAAGGTCCTAACACAAACGCGGACCTACCCTAATAGTAAACTATGTCAAGAAACTAGCACACAGAAAGGATACCACTCGGAGAACAAAAAACAGGCCTAGAACGGCCAACAAGTTTTCAGCAATAACTACGGAAATTTAGCAAAACAAACTATTATTTACTACCTATGAAAAACTATTACTAAGACTATGTAAACTAAGCTATCTTATAAGCAGAAATATCAAAAGGACTATAATAATAATGAAAAATATGCAACTTAGCCACAGTCGAGCAAGAAGCACTTCTGAACTTGTAGACGCGGCAAACGAGATCTACGGATTCTTACTAGTGCACTATGGGATACCTATCTTGCCACGAGCCAACTAAGAGACTTTGAGCTTTGTATTCGGCCAAGTCAGAGCCGAGGATTGGCTCCAAACCCATATGTAAGAATGAAGGTGAGATAGGACTACAGAACATCTATGGTTTCTGTGGTTTTGTTCTTTCAGTTGTATGCCATTCTGTTTCATTTTGTTTGGAAAGATGTGAGGTGGCTGCAATTTCACATTTTTTTTGAGCTCAAGTTAAAGTCATGTTAATTGAGTAATCAAGTGCTAGAAAATATGCATAAGCCATTAGTAGAACCTATACATATATATATATATATATATATATATGTGTGTGTGTGTGTGTGTCGTGTGTGTGTGTTTCTATATATAACAGACACACACACACACACACACACACATATATATATATATATATATATATATATATATATATATATATATATATGCATATTTCTCAGAAGTGACGTATATTATAAATGTTTATAGCTTAAAAACAACAGAATGGCTGTTTGGTCAATATTAATATGGCATGTAACTGGGCATACAAGCATAGAAAAAAGTAGTTATGCAAGTCCTACTTACCTGTATCACCAGATGTTTGAATTCCTCACTGTCTCAGTGGCATTTTGGGTTAGTTGACAAGGTAATGCAGTACTGGCCAGCTTTCAAAATCTCATACTCTGCTCCCTTCATCTTCCTCTGACAGCTGATTGGCTGAGCATATCCCAAGAGGGAAGCCTACAGCTGTCACAGCAAGTGAGTGTTTATGCTTTTTTACTTTCACAAAGAAAGAGAAGAAAGTACCCGAAGCTAGATTCATCTAGCTAGAGTAAATAAGCAGCAAATTACAATACCTTATAAAAACAAAATCCAACAACAACCAAATCAAAGAGGATGAAACCCACCTTAACTATGCACAATCTGTGGGATGATGGATGGGTCCTGCCTGTAAGGTAGTGAAGTATTCGAGCATCTACTATTACAGGTAAGTTTGACTTATACAACTGTACTTTGTTCATCATTCCCACTGCCTCTGTGACATTTTGGTTAGATTCACAAACATACCCTATGTGGGAGGATGAAGGTTAGGGATGTAGAAGTCCCTGCAGAGTGATCATATCAAAGTCTGCTCTGGACCTTTTAAAGAAATTCAGTTTGTAGTGCTTTGTGAAGGTATGAGCAGAGTACCAGGTTCCGCCTCTAGAATCCACCCCTTTCCAATATGCTAACAAAAAATACGAACACTGAAAAACTAATAAAAAAAGGACAAAAGTGATCCGTAAACTGGTAGCACCTTTTATTACAAATTTTATTATGACACACTAAGTGCTTTCATGACAAAATTGTATAATTAATGTTAAATAAATATGTCCATCTAAAATATATATATGTGAAATATTAAAAGACTTCTTGTACTAAGAATAATATGTATGTTCAATCGTGATTTTAATTCTAAATTTTGAGTTCTAAATATGTAAATAAATATTAAATAAATTAAAATACTGTGTATATTTGATTAATGTATTTTTAAAATAGGCTGTATTTACGAATTAGGGTTAGCGTATTTGAATTTTAATTATATTATTTTTTGTGAAACAATGTTTTTTATTCATCAATTTTGAGGCGTTATGTTGTTAATTTAACAAATGCAACAAATGTAATTAAGAAATGTATTAATTGATGGTTAAAATTATAATATAATTTAATTGAAGTAGATATGTGATTGGGTAGAGATAGGTTTGAATTGTATAAAATAGAAAAGGTTTTTAACGTTTTTTACTCTGATGAAACCCACGGACTGGCTGGGTGAAAGCGCTTAGTGTGTCATTATAGAATTTGCAATAAACAGTGCTACCAGTTTACGGATCACTTTTGTCCTTTCCAATATGCCACTGAAGCGGATAAGGCCCTAGTTGAGTAAGCCTTAACTTTGCCTGGGAAAGATTTACCATGGTGGGAATAACAAAAACAATAGCTGAGGACAATTATCATGCAATAATTTGCATAGAGACAAGTTGATTTTCACTAGCTCCAATAGAGGAGACAAACAGCTATTCAGCATTCCTAAAGGTCCTTCTTCTGTCAAGGTAGTACCTGATCTCCCTTGTAAAACAGTCTTTTAAGTAATGAACCATAAATCACTCTGACAGTCAGGTTCAAAAGGAGGTAATTAAATTTTTCTGGAACAAAGTTGAGATCCCAGGGAGGAGAAATTTGTTTTTGAGGAGGTCTCAAGTGCAACAGTCCTTTTATAAACTGACCACAAAGGAAATGAAAGATGGGGATTCACAGGCAGACAAGCTGAGATGGCTATAAGATGTACTTTGAAAGAAGCATATAACAAAGCATCTCTAAGTACCTCACACAAATACTTCAAACCCAGAAGGGTCAAAAGCCTTTTGGGATCTCTGTTATTGGCTAGGCAGTACCTAGCAAACCTCTTATAAACATAAGGTTTTCTAGTTGCAGTTTTTCTTGCCTCCTTAAATATCTGCTGCACATCCTCATGGAACAAGTGCCTAAAATGTATCAGATTACAATCATGCATGCTGCCTGTTGCAATTGCTCTAGGTTTGGGTGTACCATTTGCCCCTGATGCTATGTGAGCTGATTCAGTCTGTCAGGTAGCTTGTGGTAATTGCACTTGGTCAATTCTACTAAAAGGGAAACCAAATTTGCCTGGGCTAAAACGGGGTTACCACAACAATCTTTGGTAATTCTTTCTGCATGTTTAAAAGTACCTTGCGAATCACTGGAAAGGGTGAAAATTCATGCAGGAACATTCCCCACCATGGGAATGAAAGCACATCTGTCTCCCAAGCATGGCTATAAGGATGTCTTGAACAGAACTTTTTCAGTTCTCTGTTTTAAAAGGAGGTAAACAGATCTACCTGTGATTTCCCCCAAATCTGGATCATCTCCTGGAAGACCTCTACATGGAGCTTCCATATATGAGGGTCTGTCCAGGATTTTCTTAGTCTGTTTGTCACTTTGTTTTGCTTTGATGGAATATAAGTGGCCTGTAATGTCAGAGAATGCTCTAGAGATAGCTCCAAGGCCATCAATGCAAACAGACAATGAAGGTATGACACTGCACCCCCTTGCTTGTTCAGGTGTCATATCATGGTAGTGTTGTCTGTGACCACTAGAAGTGAACTCAGTGTCCATACATGGTGAAGAACTTTTAAAGCATGAATCACTGCTAACATCTCTTTTATGCTTATGCGCTTTGGCGTGTCTTGAGGATAACCCAAGCCTTGCACCTGAAATCACGTGAATGATGATTGACATGCAAAATCTGAAGAGTTCATCTGGCCAGACTGGACTGGGATCTGAAGAGATAGAGGGAGTCCTGGATTCAGACAGTTGATACCTCCACCACTGCAGTTCCTGTTTCACAAATACCAATACCAATACCTGGAAATCCAAGGGATGAAGGTGCTAGGTCCAACAATTCTTCAAGTACCATTGACTTTTTCTCATGTGTTGTTTAGCTAGTGTTATCATGAGGACCACTGATGCCATAAAACCTAGAATTTTGAGGAATTCTATTGGTGAGGACACATCTAGAAAAGAGAAATAAAAAAAAATGCCTTGATAAATCAGAACTTTGTCTTCAAGCAGGAAGGCCATCCTTTTTAGTGTGTTTATCCACCGTGCCAGGAAAAGGAAATATTTTTGAAGGTTCAATCTGAAGCTCAGGTTGGAAAGAAGGGATGTGACCATGTCTAAGGACTCTAAGCACCTGGAAACAGAATCTTCACAAATCAGCAAGTCGTGTATGCCTAGAATTCTCTAACAGGCAAAGAACAGGGACAGATACTTTTAAACACTCAAGGTGCAGGAGATATCACAAAGGGTAATGTGTAAAACTGGTAATGTAAGCCAGAAACTGCAAATCTCAAAAATTTTCTGAAACTGTCAGCAATAGAAATATGGTAAGTGTCCTTGAGATCTAGTCATCATGACACAGTGGTCTGGAAGCAACATTAGCATCAACTGTAAGGGGAACATTTTGAATTTTGGAACTTCTACAAAGGTGTTTAGAAAGGAAAAATCTAGGATGTGTCTCCAGAAGAGCTCCTTTTTTGGTACAAAACAGATTCTGGAATAACATCCTTTGCCTTTGTGTATCACAGGCACTGGTTCTATGACCCCCATTTCTACAATGTGATGGAGCACTGGAGGAAACAGCTCTGTATGGTCTGGTGAGTGTGGGGGAATTCCCCCTAAAGGGAGGAGAATTTTCTAATCACATCCAAGTGTATCCTCTCCAACATATTATCAGAACTCATTTGTCCAAGACTATTTGGGGTCAGGCTACTGGACTTGAGAGATTCCCTGGGGGAAGGAGGAAGAGGAGGTGGGGGGAGTAGGGATACTCTTTAACAAAAAATTGTCATTCTTTTATAGGGGAGTTGATCCTTTTTTTGAAAAGACCCCCACCCCACACACACACATTTGATTTTGAAGAATTACCGCCTGCTGTTTCCTTTTTGATCCCTGACTTGTGTTTGGTTGGGATTTTTTTTTTGTTCTGCCCCTTGAAGGAAGACACCCTGTTTGGGGAGAACTTGGGTACATGAAACAACCTAGATGCTTCATGCATTAATTTGCCTCTAACACCACACTGTTTGTGAATCTGTGTAACAGTTCCCAAAACACCAGTTCAGAACATAAAGGTGCATTCAAAATATTGGCTTTTAAATCAGAAGTTCTGATTACATAACCAAGTACACTGTCTTAATACAACAGAAGAAGCATCATTTCTTAAGACTGTATTTGCACATTCAAGCACACCTCTCAAAGCATGTTTCAAAACCTGAGTCAAGAAACAAATAATTTATATAAGACTTTCGTTCTGCAGGTAAGAATGCAACAAAATCATCCAAACTTTATGCACAGTGTAAAATATATTTCCCCATAAGGCCTTGGTAATGTAACATTCTCAAGGCTGGATTACTAGAAAGAGACATCTTTTTGCACTGAAAATCCAACCATTTTCTCCCTTTTTAAGGGGCACTGAATTAGATGAAGCCAATGACATTTTATTTGAGGAGGCAGTTGGGGAGACCACAGCTAGGTCAACAGTCAAATGAGAAAAAAAAACCTGTAATATCCGTGGAGACCCTATATTTTTCTGAGCCTTTTTAGGGATTGCTGAAATAGATACTGGTGTTGTACAGGTAGCTTTAGAAACATCTTCCAAGGTCAGTAAGAGATGCAGGACAGACACAGTATTGGGCATCTTTTCCTCTATAAGGTCATTTGCCTGCCTGGCTCTTGTTTAGTTCTCGACTGCTCCCAAGCAAAGTTTTTACCAAATCTGGTTATCTTCCAGGGAAAGGTGACCACTTGTTTGGACTTATCTCAGGTTTACTTTCTAAAGAAGTAGAGTGACTGAACACAGTGTCAACTAGGACATTGCCATTGTCCTCATCAGGCTCCTCATCATTCTCTGAAACAACAGACAGGTCTCTAGCCAAACTAGCACTAAAGCCATGAATCAGTACACCACTGCCAGAATTAGTATTGCAGAACACTCTTATCCAAGGAAACCACATCGGCCTTATAAACAGCTACAATCTCATTATCAGCTGTATGGTGAAGCTTCTGTTCCCTTTTCTTGTGAACTTCAGTACTAGATAAAATATCTGCGGACAGAGTGTTACGACTGAGAAGAGGTATTTTACCTACTCCTGCACTTAAAGGGTTTGGTTCTCCCATGCCTGAAACAGATACTGGAACAGACCCAGAGGATGTGTCTAACCCACATTCCATAGTGGTTGGCAAAACTACACTAGAGGGAGTCAAGACAAAAGGTAAGAGGTCTGCAGGCTGAACAGTGGCCCCGTCAGAATAACTAGGCATAGACTGAGGCATGTTTTTATTTTATTTTTTCTTATTAGGCACAACCAGATTTTATTGGGGGGGGGGGTACCAGATTTAGGATCCATCAAGTCAGGGGAGAAAACATCAGCAAGAAAAGAAAACTGATGGTACTGGATAATATATCACAATAAGCTCAAAGTTTTGAGTAATAAGTATGTCCCCACACAACTAACCTCTTCCAAATTGTGCTATTATCACAAAAATAAATAAATAAATAAACAGTTTGAAATGTGTTCTGGATAATTTTACAACTGACAAAAGTTAAGGAATTCCCAGCGCACAAAGTCCAAACACCAAAGGAACCAATGTGCCAAACCAATGTTAAAAATTATCTCCACACACTTTAACCACATTAAACTGCCATAAAATAACATTTAATAGCACTTTAAACTATCCCCCAGATTTAATAAAATCCATGTAGGCACAGTGTAGAGCCTACACAGAATGTATTCCTGTCCATTGTCACAGTTCAATCTTGGTAGAGTGCCATGCATAATAATAATGGAGCATTGCTGAGGTAGAGCCAAGAGCATGAGACTCCCTGCAATGTCCGGTTGTGTTATTGTAATTTAATGTTTACTGTGATTTCTTTTTTTTTTTTTTTTATTTGTGGAATGCAGCAATGCGAAGCTGTGCATAGATATAGACAGTTGACACCTGCCAGACATCTAAAAGTAGAAACTGGATGTAATTAATAAGCAGAATGATAGTTATACTTTATTTATTTATTTTTTTTACTGTTTGCACAGTGCGGCTCAGAGCTGTGCTGAGTGGAGCTCAGACAAACATGGCCGACATGTGCCAGACATCTAAATATAGAAACTGGAATTAATTAATTATCTATTTAAATGTGTTTTAAGCATGTTTGAGCGGGCTTGAGCTGTGTGGTGCTCAGAAGTGCTTATAGGTAGCTCAGTGGTATATGTGAAGGCATATGAGGTTTCTTGATATTCACATAACTAAACGGATAGAGCTACAGCTTCATGTACAGAAGACTCATGGTTTGAATACATGGAAGAGAAAAATATGCATTTAATTATGATAAGCATATTTTTGCAGATGTTTTTTAAGATATGTACCTGCTGCGCTTTGCTGAGCTATGCTCTACTGTGCTAAGCACTACTGAAACACTGCAGTTTATGAACTGCTCAGCTCTGCTTCGGTGGTTTAAGTGGTGCTCAGCCAAGCTGTGCTGGTTTGCGTGGAGCTAAGCAGCACAGAGCTTTTTTGAATATTGCCCAATGGACAGTAAGGTTGGGAAAACAGCCTATATAAAGCCCAATAGATAGGAATACAGCAGAATCCATTGGAGTTCTTCTTCTGACTGGTACTATGGCTGGTGTTAGTGAAGGTGTGCGCTTTCAGGCGCAGCATTGGGGCATCCTGGAGTCCAGGGTCATGGCTGCACTCCAAGTAAAAAAACATGATAACCAGCTGCTGCAGGGCATGTTCCAGGGCTCAGAGTGCAAGGCAGAAGCCTGGGACCGATGGGCCAGAGAACTCACCAGTGTTACTGGTATTCCCCGTACAGGTGAGCAGTGTGTCGTCACTACCATGATGACCAGAAACAGTATAAGAGGGGACTCTTGGACACCTGGGTCCAAGAAGCTCAGGCAGGGAATGCCCCAGAAGTATGTAAGTAATGTTACCTCTGTTTACCAATATGTAATCTGAATGTCTGAAAAACTGGTATGCTTAATGGTGTGCTTCTCTCCCTACAGCTGCAGCTGAGAAGGCTAGCAAAGTTGAGTCACACGTCGAGCACTTGGCCAGGTTGCACAATCAGTGTGGTGAGTACGGATGTATTAAGCTAACTTTAGTGAAATAAGCAAGAAGGAGTAAAGCATTATCTGCAAGAAATTATTTATAGTACAGTGTGTAGTGAATTAAATGTGTAATTACAGCTGTTTTGCAATAAATCAATAATGTCAACTGCTTTGCAATAAAAACATGAAACAGTAGCATTAACTGCATTAAAGTATATACAATAAAGTCTGCAGTGCAATGCATGTGGAAGTAAAGCTGTTTTGAAAAAAATCAATAATGCCAGCTGCTTTGCAATAAAAACATGAAACATTACTAATTGCAATGAAGTGTATACAATAAAGTCAGTAGTGCAGTAAAGGTGGACATAAAGCTGTATTGCAATGACTCAATAATACCAACTGTAGTTCAGTAAAAACATGACACAATACCAATACCACCAAGGAAAATGGTGCACATCAAGATTGTCTTCTCGTAACCAGTGCATTACAGCTGTATGCATTCAGGCTGTAAGGTAAGGTGTTGTACTGAAGTATAATACTGTAATAGCTGTAGAATGCAAATGTAATGGCTGCAAATTGAATTGGTTAACTGACATAGTACTGTGCAAGGCTGTCTTTAGGCCAGTATTAGTCACATCATGTTCTGTCATTCACAAATATCAGGTAATAAAGGTATATGAGTGAGGGAGCCCACTCCATAAGCTGATATTGTTTGTTCCCTTCACAGATATGACACTGCAATAAAGCTTACCTACTATCTTTGATATGCTTGCACTTCATGCATGTGCGTTCTACTGTCACTTTTGTCTACAATAAAACTGTAGTAGTACCAGGTCATATATTGGTCCCAGGTGAGCTCTAGGCAAATATCTGTCAGTTTGTAATCAGCAGTGACTCATTAGCTTAGTTTGTTAAATTCTCTGTATGTAGTACATTTTGCCACACACAGTCCAGGGTTTGAGTCCAGTGCCATGTTTCACCAAATGTTACAGTAGCAGTCATGTAATGCTCACAATTTATCTCTCCACAGGAACTACAGGTAAAAGGGTGAAATAGGCCATATTATGAGTAGATAATTTGTGTGTTTAGATGTCACAGACTGTTAAAATCATTAGCGGGAATATCTACCACAGCAATGGGCGGTCAGAAATAAAATGTGTAATCCTAGTATGGCTATATGACTGGAGTGTTTGGTAAAGGTTGCTGTAGTTAATTAATACATTCTTTGCAGATGTCCCCTGCAGTCACTGCTATTGGGTTCTATTCCCATGCCTGCCAACCAAAGCATGGAACCTGTCTAGTGTTTCTACTGTACACATACATATCTCTCAAGTGTCACAATTTCACGTTATGTCATTAATAGTGCATAATCTGTCTGTCACAAGATTACCATGGAAATGATTATCTAGTTTTGAACGTATCACTAAATCAGCCCACAGAACACCTTGGTAGTTATATAGGTCTACCTGATATGCAAGTGTTATGTCTAGTTGTGTACCCGCAGTTGCTACTGCTTGGCCCATAGCATCGCATGCAAATAGCTTGAGAGGTATATGCTACATCATCTACAGCAGACTTGTAGCCACTGTACACATACAGAAAATGCAGATCTGTAGAGTAGAGAGTAGTACTGTTGTCAAGTAAATACCTACTATGTTACTAATGGCCTGTTTTTCTCTCTCTCTCCCCACCCTTTATCTTCATTTATTTACTATTGTTATTCATTGGTTATGGTTTACTATTAACATATGTTGTTACATTAACTGTATTTTGGGACGTGTTTTGTTACTATTATATATTTTAATGGTTGCATATTAACATATCATGTTAAATTACCTATTTTGTTGGCCTTATGCTGTAACTGTTACTGGCATACTGTTAACATGCTGACTGTTCTGTTATTTATTGTTTTGTTTTCACATAATATGCAATGATATGAAATTGGGTTATTTCCAAGTTCTGCCATGCTGTTATTATTAACCAATGATCTGTTCATAACTAACCTATATTTTTTTGTTATATAGCATGTCAAGGTATCCAGGTGATCCCTCTATCTTGCCTCAAATGGCCATGGCACCAAAACCTAGCACGTCTGGGATCCAGACCGGTGCTGCCTCCTCTGCTGGCCCTGCACCACCTGCAGCATCAGGTGAAACTGCCTCAGGGGACAGGGCCCGACCTCCCCCTGGGAGTGGTAGAGGAGGGTTGGTAGTCACTCAAGACCAACTACCGGTTATGGTGCGCAGGATCGTTCATAGGACTCATGAGCACCGCCTGCACCAGATTATGGGCACACTGGCTGACCTGGTGGGGCAGGCTGGCCCTGGCACCCAGCCTCCAGCACAGCCACCTTTGGGACAGTGATCACAATGCCATGGGACACTGCCACACATATGAGGCAAAACCGTGGAGATACTGCATAAACCATTACAGTTGACAGTTATGGTACCTACCCTTCATGATGCTGTAGTCTCCACACCTCAGTAATGTCCATCTTAACAGCTAAGAAAGAGGCCCAGGTCTACATGAGGGCCTTATATATTGCACTGTGCTGGCATGTCATTGGCTAATTATAGTGCAATGCAGCTAGTTTTGATGCAGTTACCATATTAGAGCCACAGATTGGTGCAGAGGCAATTACCTGCTAATGAGCAGTACCTTATAAAGGCAAGTGGCTGGTTATGAGGAACAAGTCTGTATATGACTTAACTCACACAGACAGCGTATTTGCATAGGGGTACTGGAAGCAAAGTGCAACATACGAGTACTGCACTCCATCAGGTATGTGAATGAGTTCTCCATGAAATAGGATGCAGAGGGCAGGGTGGAGGTATGAGGAATAGATTACAGGAGGAAGGCAGTCCTAAATATATGGTAATGACATGTCATTGCTACTTTGTTGTCCTACACCTGCAGGTATGTCTCTGGCTTGTCCCTGACTGTCACTCACTTTTTCCCTCTGTCCCTCTTACTCCCTCCTACAGCAGATAGCTGTTGGAGGAAAGCAAGTGAATTATACATACTACATAATGACAATAAGTAAGGGTATACACGCCTGTAACAGCCAGCAATGTATAGTAATACACCTCCTCTCATTCTGTCACTGTCTCACATACATAGGTCTAACATTTTAGAAGTGTTCCTGAATGTCCATCAGCTACTGTGCGTATGTCCCTGAGTCTGTTGACATTTGTCCCTGTTTGGATGAGAGCTATACCTAACATACCTGTCAACCTCTTACAGCAAGACATCTGGACAAAACCATAAGTAATGGAGGGACAAAGGCCCAGAGTGAGGGATACTGTTTATATATTGCTTGTACAAAGTGAGAAGGTGAATAGACTAACAGGTATTAGAGTACCATAACTGTGTTTTGAAGGGTATGATGTCTGCAACCCAGATGTCTGTCTTTATCTCATGACATCATCCAGCAATGATTGGCCAACCATTTATCAGACATCCACACGTTTGTGTGAAAATGACCTAAACTATGAGGCACACATCTTGACATTCTGCTAACAGCTGTACAGTTGAGATGTATGATGCCTACAGGGAACATATACTACAGCAGGTTTGCACTGTTCTGTCATTGTGGCCCACTGCTGTTGCTGGATTCTCCTCATATAGTGGTTGTAATACCACAGTGCTATTTGTCCAGCAGTGGTCATATGACATATTACTGGGTGTTTCCTTGCAGTTCTGGGTGTATGAACATACAGCAGAATCTGTCACAGCACAGAGGGGCATACACCAGTATTGCTACTATCTTGGTGGGATCCACGCACATAGTGTGTTGTCCGACTGTGGGGTATGATGTGTGAGGGAGCAGTGGATAGTGCAAGCCATTGTGGGTGTGCTGAATCTGTACATAGTGGATGTCCCCGGTTGGTCTTTGGAAGGTACCTCTGGCTAGTATCCAAAGAGCTACACATACCTTTGTTTCCACTGGGATGGGTTCCCCTCTGTTGGCTCTGGGTCTGAGATGAGTGTGGCAGAGCTCAGTGGGTTGGTGTAGTATGTCCGTGTCCTCCCTGTAGTGCTCTACAATCGCCAGCTCATGTAGCTCCTGGAAGGTTACCCTGGGCCTGAACACTCTTCCACTTCTCAGTCTAGGCCTATTGTCACCAGCAGCAGAAGCAGCAGCATTGCCCTCAGCATCTAGCACATACAGATGTAGCACACCTGCAGCAGCCACTAGTATTCCTTCACTTAAAATTCTCAAGTCTGTACTCCAGTGGTGCAGATTTTGGGGGAGAAATTAGATTGTTGGGCATATGCCACCTTTATTGGGCTCTGCTGTAGGTGTAGGCTGTATGATTTGTTACCTGTAATGCATTCCACCTGTTAAAGTACATAACTGAGAACATTTATTGGCCCCAGTTTAAGTGACTGAGTAATTAATGTATACTGGCTTTCTCAGCCACTTCTTTTTTGACAGTCTTCCCCACTGAGCACTGTGGCGCGTCATGCAAACATGCTCAGTGAAAGTAAACAATTTTGAGCACTCAATGGACACACCCAAAAGAGGGTCACACTCAGCACAGTGGCACACCATGCAAACCCACAGGAACAATCTCCCCAACAGTAAACACAGCTTAGCACTCAGTGTCCACACCCTCCTGCTCAGCAGAGTGCCGTGCTGTGCAAATAGGCGCAGCTGAGTTCCAGTGACTTTACAAGTCCCCAGACATACACCCCTGTTGATGTCAGCTACCTCTTCTGCAGACACCCACACGGTTCTGTCCCTACACAGAAAGGATATGTGGACATGGATACCCATTTGTGTCATTCAGTAACCCCAACTCATTTGCATAAATGTCTATGCACACAACCTGGAAACTACACAGTCCCAGGCAGAACCTCCTTAGCAATGGCATCATTCCACCATTGTGGATACTCCACACAGGGTCCTATAATACATTTCTATCACATACTATTTAATTTGGTTTTCCTGGTTTTTTTTTTTTTTGCTTTTTTCATGAAGGCAAAGCAGTGCACAAACATGACCTGATTATTAAAAAAAAATGACATTTATTTTAACTATTTCCCCTATGTTTTTGCACACAAGGTGGATAGTTTTGTACATATCGGTGTCTGCTATGCTATTTCTTTCCCTCTAACTACACTTTTACAGCCCTTGTTGGCTGTTTAAAATCCTGAACACAGAATTTTTCTGTGTATACTATGAACACCAACATGTGGTCTGCAGGACTGCCTCTCTGCTTGCTGGATCACTCTACCTCCCTCATTTGCTTGAAATTCACCTGCTTATCAGGTGACTTGCATGCCACGGATACATCCATATTGGTGCGTACGTGCGCACTGCCTAGCTCTGTTTACTGGATTGCAAATCTGCTTACTTTCGTGTAAGCAATGTGCCATGATGCCTACATGGAAAAAAGTCTGTGTAGGCTTTATTAAATCCCCCCCCCTACATTTTCTTGTCAGAGAGAGAGTAAAAATCTCCACAGTAAATTCAAATATCTTCATCTGTGGTAAAATCATGATCTAATGTTAAAGGCACACAGACCAGAGTCATACATATAGTTAATAATGTGTAAATGCTGAAACATCCAAGTTCTGCAATATTTTTCTGTCAAACCTTGAAAATAAAGCAGAGTAACAACAGTAAAGACAGACCTTTAGTGTCTAACAGCACATGTACACACTGCACATCTAAGAGAAATACTGAAAGTTTCCTCATATGCTGTAAACAAAAAAGAAGTTATGTCTTACCATAACGTTCCATCTGTGTTGTTGATCTTCGTTCATTCATTACTGATGGGTGATCGGTTCCGTCCTGGGAACTGAGCCGGCCAGTATCAAGCTTGCATCAGCCAAACACTCTAGAGTCAAGGTCCTACCCAGAATGCTCTGCTCCCTGTTACCTCAGATCGAATTTGCAAGTTGATATATAAAAGTAGAGGCTACCTCTGGTCATAACAGACCTACAAGAAAGAAGTACATGAGATCAACCAAGAACCTCTGGATGGGGGACTGAGGGTGGGAAGTAATGAATGAATGAAGATCAACAACACAGATGGAACGTTATGTTTAAACATAACTTCTTTATCTGATGTTGTTAATCTTCGTTCATTCCTTACTGATGGGACAGAGTCCCCACCTACCTGTATTCCTGGGTGGCCCTCATGGAAGGACATTCCTGAGCACCATGGAGCCAGAGGAAGCTCTACCTCTGAAGGCCAAGTCCAATTTGTAATGAAGAATAAAGTTATGAGGTTTGGCCCAAGTTGCAGCTGAGTAAATATCACTGAGGGAAGCCTTAGCATGGAAAGCTGCTGAAGTTGCCATAGACCTTGTAGAATGTGCTTTGACTCTATAAGGCATGGAGAGATTGTTTTTGTTGTGGATAAAGGTTATACAATTTCTCAACCATGAAGCCAATGTAACTTTTGATACAGGATGACCCCGTCTAGGTCCAGATAAAGCCAGAAACAATTGGTCTGATTTATGGGTAGATTTTGTTCTGTCCAGATAAAATCGTAATTGCCTATGAACAGCCAAGGAGTGCAGGCAATACTCTCCCTTGTTAGAATGGTTAGGAAAGAACACTGGAAGGTCAACAGATTGATTGATAGATTGCTCTGACACTACTTTTGGTAAAAAGGTAGAATTAGTTCTCAGTGATACCCTATCCTTATGGAAGATAAGATAGGGAGGTTTGATGGATAAGGACTGTTGTTCTGACAATTGCCTGGCCGGTGTGATTGCAATCAAAAACAAAGTTTTCCAAGAGAGATATTTTACATCACATAAAGATGCAGGTTCAAAGGGGGGAGCTGTTAGAGTTTTGCAGAATCAAAGCCAAATCCCAAGGTTGTACAGGTTCTCTAAAATGAGGTTTTAGGTGGATAACTCCTTTCAAGAAAGTCTTACAGAGTCTGTGTGACATAAGTGAAAAATCTTGAAAACCAATATGAACATTTGAGATGGCAGCTAAATGTACACAGATAGCAGTGGCAGACGTCTCATTGTGGAAAAGATGTGATAAGCAATCTAATGCCACTGAGACAAGGGGTCTAATTGTTTATTTGCTGCGCATAGAGAGAATGTTTTCAATTTGTTAAGCTAGATTAGTCTGGTGGATGATTTATGAGATGCAATAAGAATATTGAGCGCAGGGGATGAAAGGTTTTCATGCCTGGTAATCACTGAAAGTGGAGAAACCAAGCTGTCAGTTTCAGGGTTGCTAGATTGGGGTGAATCAGACCCTGAGGATGGGAGATCAACATTGGGGATGGATTGAGAATCCACAGTTGATCTAGCAGCTGAGGCCAGAGGAAGGGAAACCAGACTTGTTGAGGCCAATATGGAGCAATGAGGATCACTTTGCTCTTCAACTGTTGTGCTTTCTTTAGAAATTGGGAGATGAGGGGGAGAGGAGGATAAGCATAAAGAAGACCCAAGGACCAAGCATGGACTAGAGCGTCCCTTGGTGACTGTCCCTGAGGGGGGATCAGGGACAAGTAGTTGTTGCACTTGTAGTTGGTTGGGGAAGCAAATAGGTCACAGCAAGGCTGGCCCCAGTGGTTGAAGATTTTTGCCGCTATCAGTGGATTGAGGGCTGTAGAATGCACCTGCTCAATTTGTCCGCTATCACGTTGGAGCTCCTGGGAATGTGCATTGCAATCAGAAAACGATTGTGAGCTACTGCCCTTTGCCATATTCTAAAGGCCTCTTGGCATAACGGGTAAGATCTGGTGCCCCCTTGTTTGTTGATGTACCAGACCACTGAGATGTTGTCTGATTGGATCGCAATAGTCTCTGATGGAAGGATGGAGTGAAATGCTTGCAACGCTAGAAGCACTGCCCTCAGTTTCAGGACACTGATATGCAAAAGGGCCTCTGTCTCTGACCAGGTGCCTTGGACTAAGTTTCCCCTGACATAGCCCCCCCCATCCCATCAGGGAGGTGTCCGTGGTCACCATGGCTATCAGTTGATGGGGTCTGAAAGGGCGGGACCATTGTTGGGGATGTCGAGACATCCACCAGAGTAAATTTTGCTTGCATCTCTGAGTTACACTTATCTGAAAAGACAAAGGATGTTGTAGAGGGTACCACTGAGTGAGAAGTAGCCATTGAAGGAGCCTCATGTGGAATCTGGCTAGAGGAACAATGGTAATTAAGGCTGCCATTGACCCCAATAGCTGGATTATAGATCAAGCTGGGGATCTTCCAGTAGATGCTATGGTGGTGGCAGCTGATACTAAGAAGGATTTTTCAGAAGAGAGCTAAACTGTCCATCTGCCCAACAAGGAGTCCTGGACAATTGACAGATTAGGGAAGCATGTGTTTGCTTCATCGACCTTCACCTTAAGGTCTTTGAATTATTTGGCACATTTTACCAGGCTTCAGTGAGATCTTATCAACCAGCGCTTTGAAACCTTGGCAGGAGCTGTTTTTGATGAAGACCGTGATAATGTGGCTTTTCAGATAGCCACCGTAGAGTCCATTTCCAATTCTTCCATGCGTCTTATTTCTTACGCAATGGAAGGGGCAACTAGAGTGGCAGGTGCAGGTATAGTTGCCAGACGACATGCTTGGATGCACCTTTGTGACTTTGCAGACTCCTTTAAGGCTTCCTTCATGAATGCCCCCATAGAGGCCACTTCTTTGTTTGGCCCTAAAGTCAAGGATACACTGGCAAGGTGCAAACAAGATGGCAAGACCCTGTCTGCCATTGGTGTCAGACACTCCACTCCTCAGTGATTCTACTCCAGAAATCAGAGGAGCAGAAAGACCTGGCACAAGAAATCACAGGGTTCTTTCTGGGATGCACGTGCCAAGTTCTCCCCTAGAGGCAGAGGGGGAAACTCCAATGGAAGATGCCTCTTTCGGCACAGAAGAGGTCTGCGAAACTGGGGTTCCAGAGATTCTTTCTCTGGCCAACCCTATCAGTGCTCCTGAAGTGTTGCCCGACTGCTCATCTCTGGAAATGGTCGGGGGTTGTTTCTCCTTGCACCCCGCTGCCTGGCAAAAGATAACAACTGACTCTTGGGTACAACATATTATATCCAGGTGCTATCACATCCCCTTCTATCTTTGCCTGTTCTCATCAAGAGTATTACCCGACATTCCACCCAGTCAAAGGGAAACAGCAACACATGAAATCCAAAAGCTGCTACAAAAAAGAATCATTCAGATAGTCCCCCCAGACCAATAGGATCCGTTTTTTACTCAAGGTTCTTTTTAGTGCCGAAAAAGACAGGGGACTGGAGACCAATTCTGGATCTCAGTACCCTGAACAAATTTGTAAAAACAGAGAAATTCTGGATGGTCACGGTTCAGTCTATCCTTCCTCTTCTCGAAGAAGACAATTGGATGTGCTCTGTAGATCTTCAAGATGCATATTACCACATAAAAATGGACAAATGCTCAAGAAGATACCTCTGCTTCTGTATACGAGCCAGTCACTACCAATTTTGAGGCCTGCCCTTCGGTCTCTCTACAGACCCCAGAGTGTTCACAAAATGCACGGCAGTGGTTATCGCTCACTTGTGCCTTCAGGGATTCCAGGCATTTCCATATCTAGATGACTGGCTCCTCACTGCCTTCACCAAGAGTCTACTGGAAGAGGCCTTGCACTATACTCTCTTAACAGCTCGAAGCCTGGGAATTACTATAAACTGGGAGAAATCCAACACAACTCCAACTCAGTCTTTGGAATTTATAGGGTTACTGTTGAACACGAGAAATTGCACAGCATCACTTCTGGGGTACTGTTGGACACGAGAAATTGCACAGCATCCTTTCCAGAACACAGACTTCAGAGAATAAGGCAACAAGTTCAACCACTGCTCTGTCATCACGTGACCAATGGGGGTGCTCAGCTGGAGGCAATAATATTTTATCTGGTGTCTTAGGTATCACTTCCATGGTGTCAGGAGCCTTCCATGCACACTGCACGATGATCTGGCCAAGCTCATCGGCAGGCAGGGTGACCCAGGAGATAGGGGGCTGGGCACAAAAAGCCTGCAGGAATACGGATTCCTCAGAGGAAGGATTAGAGGGCTTCCAGTCACCCCTCTGTCTAAGGGTCTCGAGGATGTTACCAAAGGACACCTCATTAGAGGGTGACCATGGGGACCCTTCCCTGTCATCAAAATCCGTATCTTCAGTCAATGACTCCTCAGTGGAGTCCATGTGCTTCCTCTTACATGTTGCTTGGCGGGGTACTTCCTCAGTGGGAGTTTCTGGGGAAGACTGCAAAGAGGGGGTCTCCTGAGGAGGAGAAACCTGAGGATCTTGTGCCCGGTGTCCAGCAGTTGAAGCTTGTGGCAGTTGCGGCACAGAGGGGGAAGAGGACTTCAACAAATGAGTTTTGCCAGTGGAGGTAAGCACCCTCTCCATGGCTTGGAAGGCTGGCCCACCCAAGGAGGGATGGGAGCCCAGAACCGAGTACAACAACCTTGGAACCGGGGTCACACCCCACCCTGATGAGCTCGGCCCCAGACCAGGAGTATCAAAAGGACTGTGAACCGTAAGAGAGAGAACATCCCTGGAAAGTGCCATAGAAAAAATCGGCATGGAGCTAGGAATGCCCTCCCCAACAGCACAGCCACTGGCCTGAGAAGAACCCGATGCCCAGTGCACCAAAGGCCACAAGGACAACTCTGGTTCCAAAGTGAGATCCACTATTGGAGTCGGAGGGAGGGAAGCTGCTGGAGTAATAGGCTTTGAGACTTGAGTGGAAGTCGAAGGAGGACTATACGTTGGGGTTTGAGGAGATATATGTTCACCTGGATGAGGGAACGTGGACGTCAATGGTTGAGATAGACCTCTGGCCACAAGCAACTGGTCAACAAGCCGCAACACATCCTGTTCAGAAAGACTCTTGGTTGACCTCATAGAGAAAGCTGATGGTGACTCTGGCCTTCCTAGGAAAGGACTATACTGACTGCTAGCAAAAGGATCCAGTGAAGGGGAATATTTGGTCCTTGCTAATTCAATAGGTGCAGAGCTCGGAGCCGAGGAAGTCTGCACCGAAGAAAAAGGTGTGGAAAAAGTCTACGCCGAAGATGTCAGTGCCATAGTAGTTGAAGGTGTCTGCACCATAAAGACAAAGGTCTGCCCCAAAGGGTACGGTACTGTAGTGGAAAGTGTCTGCACTGGCAATAAGGATGGTGCCGAGAAGGACTGCACCACAGCACATGTTGGTGCCAAAAATGTCTGCGCCATGGAGTAAAGAAGAGTCATACTTGGAGCTGAAGGTGGCTGTATCAATGGTGCCAAAGGGGACTGAACCTGTACTGACGGTGCCTTTAGGGGGTGTGACATAACTGCTGGAACCGTAGTTGTCCGATGCCAGTATCGATAAAGGAGACATGGCTGTAGTCAGAATCATTTGGGGTGGTGCCGAGCCTGGAGCCAACAGGGTCACAGGGGGCAGCGCTGGAGTAGTAATCAATTTCACCTTCTTGTGAGTCAACTCCCTATGATCTCCAGAGGGAGAAGAAGGGAGTGACTTCGATGAAGAAGAGGAAGAATGCCTCTTGTGGGGTTTAACAGGAGGGAGGTGAGCCTTCTGACCCAGAAATAGCCTCAGAGAAAGGAGACTTGAGGAGACCTTTCAAAATTTACTTATTCTTCCTCTTGTTGAGAGTCCTGGTAGAGAAATTTTTACAAATCCCACACGGAGGATCCACAGTCAGTTGGGAGACATTAAGACAGTAGACACATAAGTCATGGCCACCGGAAAGTGGTAACTTACGGCCGCAATCCTTACACTACTTGAAACCAACGCTAGTTTTCTTATCTAACATAACTGGTGTGGAGAAGAAGCACAGTACCAAAAGGAAGAATAAGGGCTACCCAAAAAAAAAAAAGGGTAAAAAGAGAAAAAGAAAAGAAAAAGAAGGATTATCAATGATGTAATGGAGCATTACCACAAGGTAAGAAAAGATGGTAATAAAGGGAAAAGACTAAAGGGAAAGAGTCTAAAGTGTGCGATAGGGTAGGAAAATATTAGAATAAACTTTTGAGAAAAATTTAGAGTAATAACAATATATAAACTTTCAAACACTTAGCTGAGAGAGTGGCTTGACATGGCTGTACAGCAACGAGGCAAACAAGATCTGAGGTAACAGGGAGCAGAGCATTCTGGGTAGGACCTTGGCTCGAGAGTTTTTGGCTGACATGAGCTTGATATTGGCCAGCTGGGTTCCGAGGACGGAACCGATAACCCATCAATAAGGAATGAATGAAGATTAACAACATCAGATCAAGTATTTGTGAAAGACAGAAAACAAATAAACACAGCTACAAGCAGAAATTCCCACATGAATTGCTGTAAACACTGACCGAAATAAAATATTAAAATAAATATTTTATTTTTATTTTTAAATAAACATAAAAATAGAAAAAGAAAAAGAAATTATGCACTTACCATAATGTTCCATCTGTGTTGTCCATTTTCATTCACCATCAACATATGGGCTTGGATAGGATCCTCAGATCCGACAAGGCCACTATTTTAGCTTGTGGAAGCCTACAAACTCTCAAGCTCCTCTCTACCCACAGTGCCTCTCTCCTATTCCCCTCAGATAATACATATAACTTGAAAGGAAAGAAGATAGTAGCAATTATATACAGACACCATCACTGGAGATCAAGCCGCAAAGTGTTTAAGATGTCCTTTGAATCCTCACATCCTGTTTATGGACAGGGGGAAGGAGGTTGGGGAGTTGATGGTGAATGAAAATGGGCAACACAGATGGAATGTTATGGTGAGTACGTAACTTCTTTATCTGATGTTGTCAATTTTCATTCACCATCAACATATGGGATACAATCCCCAGCTGCCCAATCCCTGGGTGTCCCTAACGAAGGATGTGCCTAAGAATGGGCAATCCAAAGGGCACTCTTACCCTTGAAACCAGATCTATTTTGTAATGGTTGATAAAGGTATGCGAATTAGACCAAGTAGCAGCTGTGCAAATATCATCCATAGAAGCTCTCGACTGAAAAACAGTGGAAGTTGCTACAGATTTGGTGGAATGAGCTCTTACAGGTTTGGGGAGGGGCACATTCAGTTTTGCATACACCAAAGAAATCCATTCCATTATCCATTTGGCTATAGTCACTTTCTTAAAGGGTTGTCCCAACCTATGGTTGGCAAAGGAAATGAAAAGCTGATCTGACTTCCTGAAGTCCTTTGTACGATGCAAATACTAACATAACTGTCTATGAACATCCAATGAATGCAGCAAAAACTCCCCTTAATTACTGAAATTTGGAAAGAATACTAGAAGATGAATGGCTTGATTAACACTGGAATGTGACACCACCTTTAGTAGAAAAGAAGCATTGGTATGTAAGGAAACCCTATCTTTGTGAAAGATCAAGTAAGGGGGTTTTGAGGATAAAATTAAAATTGTTGGAATTGGAAAGTAGATTCAATTTGAATTACAGGACATTAACACCTAGAGGGCTGAATTTAGATATTAATTTGAACATTTTTAATTTCATATATTTATTTGCATTTATGATGTTGTTGCCATTGGTAGTGTATTTACGATATCGTTGTTTGCATCTCTGCAAATATGTTAGCACTTTAAGGATATTTTATTATGTAATTACTTAATTGCTCATATTAATTAATTGTTTGTTTAAAAATGGCTGCATGGCGTGTTGTAAACCATTCCTTTGAAGGCACTGTGCCGAGGTACCAGAACACCAGTAAAGTTCTTTGCAGCTTTTCTGTGGCTCCGGTTGTTATGTTTTTTTTTGGTTTTGCTAGCTTTTCGTGTGTATTATTGTTTTGAGGATAAAGCCTCTGACATTCTCCTGGTTGATGATATAGCACCCAGAAAGGCTGTTTTCCAACATAGGAATTTCAAATCACAATTGGCTGCAGGCTCAAAGGGGGGTTGCATTATGCCTTGTAGTACTAAAGTTAAATCCCATGGGGGAACAGGGTCTTTAAAGGGAGGTCTAGCAGAAGAGGGAAACCCAGGGAAGAACTGTGCAATCCCACATGGAAATTTGAAATTGTTGCAAGCTGAACTCTAATAGTAGATGCGTTTGCTCCTTCAATAGACAATCCTGCTAGAAATTCAAGGACTGTATAAGTAGGAGCTGTAAAAAGTTCTATGTGATTTTGCTCCACCCACTTAACAAATCTTTTCCACTTGCTTTTGTACAATTTCCTAGTAGACAGCTTATGGGAAGATAATAGAATAGAATGGACTGGGGAATAAAGCATTGGTTGCCTGGCCATCAATGGAAGTGGAGAAACACTGCAGTCAGTCTGAGGTTGGGAAGGTCTGGGTGAATCAGTCCTGTCGGATGGGACAAAAGGTCTGGAGTCAGATCCAGAATCCAAGGTGGAGATAGTAGGTGAGGCCAAAGAAAGGGGAACCACACTTGTCGAGGCCAGTAAGGTGCAATAAAGATGACTCTGCTCTTCAATCTGACTGCCTTCTGTAAGAATCCGGGGATCAAGGGAATTGGGGATAGGAGTACAATAGACCAGGGGGTCAGTTGTGGAGAAGAGCATCCATCAGTGACTCCCCCTTTGGGGGAATTAGGGCAAAGAAGCTGCTGCATTTGTTGTATATGGTTCCCCTTCATAATATCGAATTACTGAATGTTCGAAATTCAGTAACTCAAAATTAAAAAGTTAAACCAACAAAAATCCCAAAACCCCCTGCACCCCCTACACCCCCCTACACTCACACAAACACATCACACATACATAGACACATCCAACACTCACACTCATACTCCCACCTCCCTACCCTAACCCACATGCACAACTTACAAAACACACAAATGCACTTACTTACCTTCACTTCAGTAAAACATCCCAACTTACACACTTCCGTCCTGTAGCTGACATGCATAAGCGCGAATTCAAGATATTTGAATTTGCGCTTATGCAGATCCGCTCTTATGCATTTTCGACTTTACCATCTCGAGTTACTGAATTTCGAGCATTCAGTAATTCGGGATTGTGAAGGGGAACTACATATATATATATATATATATATATATATATATATATATATAGATACACTTTATAATCTTGAAATACTGAAATATCAAATTTCAGTATCTCGAGACTATAAAGCTGAAAAATCAAAATACTGAAACTCCAAAACCACGAAATTCAAAACCGCAGCTTTTAAACACACCCTTCACCACACAAACAAACACACATACACCTTCCTCCCCACACTACAACCAACAAAACAACACAAATACACACACCTACCCTACATATAAGCAGGGGGGCAAGCCCCACTGCATCCCTCACACCCCCGCTACTTATATATACCAACTCCAAGGTAGTACTAAAAATGACACAGATATGAAACCCACCACTACACAATCTACATTCCCCTCACACAAATACATATCACATACATACAGACACCACCATTCTCAATGCTTACACACTCACTCTCTTACCTACATACCTTAACCTATACCTACAACTTCCCAACACACTATCATACAATAAAATCCCAACCAAAAACACTTAAAATATAAACACTTACCTGAATTTCCAGCTATCCAGTAACACAGCGCACCACCACAACTGGTGATTTGACATTTCCGGATTTGGTTATGTAGTCTTTCGTGGAACTGGGCTTTTGTTTTTTATAGTCTTGAGATACTGAAATTCAATAATTCAGTATTTCGAGATTATAAAGTGAACCCATATATGTGTGTGTGTGTGTGTGTGTGTGTGTGTGTGTGTGTGTGTGTGTGTGTGTGTGTGTGTGTGTGTGTGTGTGTGTATAATACACACACACACACACACACATATATATATATATATATATATATATAATATATAGGTCTACTTTGAAACATCTAAAACCCATAACATCAAATTTCATAACATCTAACACTACAAATCACAAGAAAATAACATCCCCTCCACATATAATGACACTAAACTACCAAACACACTTTTTACTACGTTTCTGCAGGGGGCAAGCTTCCCTGCACCCCACACCCCGTGTAAATTAAATATACCAAATCCAAGATTGCACTACAGTGGGAAAAAGTTAATTTCCTAACCCCACTGATTCAAGCCACCCTGCAGAAACATAGTAAAAAGTGTGTTTGGTAGTTTGGTGTCATTATATGCTGTTATATGCGTACGGGATGTTATTTTCATATGATTTGTAATGTTAGATGTTATGAAATTCAATGTTATGGGTTTTAGATGTTTTGGGTTTTATGTTCTGGTCTCAATGTTATGAAATTAGATGTTAGGGGACCTATATATATATATATATATATATATATATATATATATATTTTTTTTTTTATAAATGCATGCATACATATATATGGATGTGTGTGTGTGTGTGTGTGTGTGTGTGTGTGTATACATACATACATATTTACTTACTGACTGACATTTGATTACTGGGAAAGTCTGATTGGGTAGAAGTCCATTTTCAGAGAAGGCCTGGGGACAGAACTCCAAATTATTACAAAACATTTTAGGAACATTCAAAAATAAAACCAAACATCTGCAGTTTAAATAATTGTAACACATTAGTAATAATATAAAAACTTTGGTTAAGTATTAATACAAGTTATATCACAATCATTTATTACTAATGCAGTTTTAGACAGTCTGTAAAGAAATTAAAGGTAAGTTAGTCTAATATGAATAGGAATTGCAAATATGACGTGAGGGAAAAACAAGTGTATGGCATTTTTAGAGAGAAAGTCAGGGAAGAGAATTTGATGGCAGTAAGGAAGTAAGTGAAGAAGGGAGAGTAAGGAGGTATAAGGAATGAAAAGGTACTTGTTCACATTTAAGGATATAGTTATCCTGGTTTTGGGCAAGAACAGAGCAAAATTTTAGCTAGGAAGTCTTTCTGTGTGGTTTTGAAAGACAGAGAGGGTACTGACCTGATGGATACAGGTAAGACGTTCCAGACCTTAGCAACCTTGTGCAAGTACAGAAAATGGCCAGCAAATATTTAATAGGTTTGTAGACAGGCAGGAGCTGTTGGTCACTGGATCACAGTAACTAACTGGGAAAATAGTTGTGTAGAATGTTTTTTAGTGCTGGACAGGCAGATGGATGATGGATAATTTTAAAGATGGTAAAAAGCTGTGTATATGTTAGTTGAGCAGCTCTAACCAATTTAGTTTTTTAGTGCTAGACAGTGTTATACAGTGTTGGCTCTGAAAGGGGTATTTGCTGCAAATTTAGAAATGTTGTTATAATATTGTTCAAGTTTTAATTTTTTTGATGCCTGAAACTTAGTAAGGATGGGAACACTATAAAGTGTGGGGAGGAGATAAGTAGTGGCAAGTTTAGTTTTAGTTGCATCAGTGAGAAAGTTTTTGGCTGGGTAAAGCATCCATAGTTTTTCTTATGCAATTTTGCATATGCAGGTCGAATGTAAGCTTGTCATCCACTAACACCCTTAACAATTTGCTACAACAAATGACTTCAATGGTTGTATTATCAAGGAAGGGGACTTTAAATTTATTTTTTTATGACAGAGAGATTTGGAGAAAAAAAGATAGTAGTCTGGTCTTTTTGAGGTTCAGTATGAGTTGTGAGTTATAAAGCCATGTTTCAGTGGCTGTTAAACCTTCCTAAGAAATTTTTGGAGGTGTACCATGTCATCAGATGTGCAAATGAGAGTGGAATCATCTGTGTATTCTATTAGGGTGGCCTGTTGTCTGGAAGTATAGAGGGTGTTGGTGAAAATGTTAAAAGAGGAGGTGACCAAGGACATAGCCTTGTGGTACACTGATGGTAACTGGGAGTTAAGGAGAGAGTTTGGAGTGACATTTTACTAACTGATACCTATTGGACAGGTAGCTTTAGAACCACAGAAGGGCAGGCTGAGGGTGAAGACATTTGAAGTAGATGTTTGCTGTGACAAACTGTATTGAAGGCTTTAGACAAATCTACAAATAAGAAAGAGACTAATTTGATGTTATTGACATTAGTACAGCAGTGCTAGTACTATGGGAAGGATGGAAGCTATGTTGTGTATGGGGATAGGAGTTCTTCCTGCAGGAGACAGTTTAGCAATTGTTTTTTTGAATACATTTTTCAAGTATTTTGGTGAGGGGAGATAAGATTGCTATAGGACTAAAATTATTAATGTTTGTTGAATTTCCTGCTTTATGCAAAGGGATAATATACAACTTTTTACAGAGAGAGGGAACGTGGGATTCCTGGATTGACTAGTTTATAAAGATTGACACAGGACAGGCAATGCTGTTGGTTGCTGTGTTAAAGTACTCTCTTGGAAGATCATCAGCTGAAGAAGAGCATGGTTTGAGTTTGTTTAAGAGTAGTTTTACAGAGGATGTGGGCAGAGGTTTGAAGGTGAAAGTGGATTTGGTGATATGTGGCTGTTGGGCAGGGTGGGCATTAGATGTTGAGGAATCCCTGGTTAGAAATACCATACTCTTTATAAAGTAAGATGAAAACATAATATTTTCCAGTAGGTAAGAACTCCTGCAACCCCCCCCCTGTTAATTATACATACTAACTCTAAGACTGCAAAATCTCTAAGAAAGAGCATGTTTTCCTATCCTAAGACTTGGATGATCTCGCACACCTATTGGTTATGTCAATCATGTGTTTAGCCAGTCACATTTTGTCACCTAAGCTAATTCTACCACTTGAACATGAACACACATATATAAACATATATATATATATATATATATATATATATATATATATATATATATTGGGGATAACATAATAAAGATTAAAGCAGTGAGGGAATGGGGAAAGGAGAATTTTGCCAATATGAATAAGTACAACTAAGAGCACAGACAACAGGCAAGAGTAACATCTCCGTTGTAATAACCCTTCTTATAATTAAGACCATCATAATGGAGCCTTCTCCCACTACAACATACAGTTACTGATGAGAATTACACAAATGATAGAAAGTTCATTACTTAAGTCTTCAGTTACCCAGTTTCTAAATTTGGGATTATGGTGGATCAAGTGTGACAGAGTGCCACTCCATTGCAAGCACACACACATGCACACGCACGCACACACACACATACGCACAAGTGCACACACACACACACACACACACACACACACACACACACACACACACACACACACACACACACACACACACACACACACACACACACACACACAATGAATACCTGTGAACACAATGGAGGACTACAAATTCACCTATGATTTTTGGACTGGAAAATGGGAGAAAACTGGAGTACCTGGGGGAAATTTATAAGGACACAGGGAGAGGCAGGGGATATGGACCACATGCAGAAGGTACCCCAACCAAGCACCAAAGTGAAGGAGTAAGCAGTGTGAGGCAACAACATTAACCACTGCAACATTGTACTACCCTTGCTACTGTTTTACTGAATTGCTCCATGTTGTAATGAAAAAAATTGGCTGTTGCCTCTGTTGTAGTTGTACAGAGTCCTCTGTAACAGTCAGTAATTATTTGATAAGGAATAAAATAATAAGGAAAAACAAATAAAGAAAACTATTTGGTGATTCTGTGGAGTGTTTGATGGGAATTATATTTCCAAACCTTACCTTTTTTTGAGAAAATCTATTTTTGTTCAGGGCAAACACCGCTTTATCCACAGCAACCAAGATAACCTGGGCACCTTCATCTCCTTCCAACATCAATCTGAACTCCTGGTGTGGCTGGTATATCATTCCTTTAAAATTTTCTCTTGCATCCCTCAGTTCAAGCTGTTGGAGAAAAATGGAAAAACTAAGTTTAAGTGAAAGTAATGGAATAATTTTAGACAGTCCAGATAGAACTGTTGGAAATGTAACCCCCCATTATCACAGTATTCTTTTATTGCTGTAGCTGTCTTTGACTGTTTTGTTCCTCCATGTTGTGTACTGCAGCCCTGAATTTTTAACAGTCTTTGTTAAGCTTGACTTACATATCTGGTGCTGTATAACAATATACAGACTGCCAGTGACTGTCCTTATAGTGTAACCATTTTTGTCCTTGAAATTTCTGACCCTATACATACACTGATCTCACACTATGCTGCTCTTTATGTTGTAACTAGGGCACAAATGGGAGGGACAGCTCTTCTTGACTCATCAAAGGACCGCTACGCATTTCTTTCTCCATTGTCTCTTTTGTAAAGCTGCTGGCACATCAAGTTTTGGGTATCAAAAGTTCATATTTTTAAAAATTACTTAATAGCTCTTATTATGGTGTTAAAACAAGAGCTGGCTACTGGGTTTGTTATGTAGAGCTACTTATTGGTCTGAAGCTGATGAACCCTGACAGCTTCTTGCCACCAAGAATTAATTTGCTTTATATTGTTTCCAACTAAACAAATTATTAAAAAACCTATCAGAATAACTTCATGTCTGTGAAGTAGTCCATTTCCAATGCAGCATATTCTTTAATGTATCTTTTCAACTTGACACTTCTTTTCAAAAAACATCCCACATTACACATGCACAGACAAAAAAAAGAAAAACGTTCCATTTTTGGTAAGAACAAGTTTGTTTCTTTTATTATTAAATGATGATTGCAGACACCATTCTGCCATGTCTGACATGGCTGCCAATCTTTAACAAGCAAATGTGAATAGTAACACTTATTATTTATTGTCGCCACAAGTTCTGTTATGGTAGATTATGCTGTATTTTACTATGGCCATAAGAATTTCAATGTATTCATGGCCCGTATCATGCATGACACAGCTATCAGTTTTCTCCTCACTAAACTTTTTATAGTAACTATCACAAATGTGATTTTAATTTCACTGGAAAAACAAGTTTATATACACGGATTAAACAAACATGGTCACAGGAAAGTTATTAAAAAATACAGTGTATAAAATTACTAGACAGCAATATTACTTTCAGTATTTTGCTCTAAATTCTTTGCTTCTAGCCCTAATCCTGATGTAAAAATCTTATTTTCTCTACTTCCAGATTATGTGTTTCTGGACATATCAGTTTTCAAAAATTTTATAAAGCAAAAAAGAAGTTATGTACTTACCATAACATTCCATCTTTGTAGTCCATCTCACCTACATTCTTGCTGGATGGGTTCAGAGCCGATATTCGGCTCCAAATCGTCCGATACTAAAGCTCAAGAGCTTTTACTGGCTCGAGACTAACCCCTATCCCATGCTGCCTCGTGACAATTCCCCAGATCTTGTTTGCAAGAAAGCAATAAGTACCTAATAGTTATGAAGACTATCAATAACTGTGTACATACAGACAGAACATTGTGTAACACTATCCATGCACGGTGGACAAACAACTACAACCAGGTCAGACAGCATGAGTATAGTCCACCAGATCCTCCAAGAACAGGAAGGGGGCAGGAGGGTGGGATGCAAGAATGTAGGCAAGATGGACTGTAAGTACATAACTTCTTTATGTTATGTAGTCCTATCTCACCATAATTCTTGCTGGATGGGAAAGCGTCCCTAGCACCTATATCCTGGGTGGCTCAAGCAAAGAGACTCTTCAGCACAGTGGACCCAAAAGATGACCTGTCCTGGGAGGTCAAATCCAATTTGTAATGAGTGACAAAGGTATGTGGTCTTGCCCAAGTAGCTGCTGCACAAATGGTATAAATTGGGAGCCTAGATCTAAAGGCACATGAAGTTGTTACTGCCCTTGTTGAGTGGCCTTTTACAGTGTTCGGTAACTGTTTGCCAGCAGTCTGATACGCAGAGGAAATGCAATCTGAAAGCCATTTTGAGAGTGTAAGCTTAGAAACAGGCAAGCCTTTCTTTTTGTCCAAAAAGGAAACAAATAATTGATCTGATTTTCTAAATTCTTTAGTCCTATGTAGGTAAAACCTGAGAATTCTATGGACGTCTAACTGGTGTATCCTGTATTCAGATTTATTAGAATTGTTGTTTGTCTTTCGGCTTTTCCCGGTAAGGGGTCGCCACAGCGGAACTCCAGTCCGCTAATGATTGGCAGTAGATTTTTTTACGAAACGCCGAGGTGCCAGCTCGACGCACAACCTTCAATGAAGGCACACCCATTTACGCATGCATGTCTTTCGAACGCTACCCAACCGCAGGGAGGACATGCAGACTCCACACAGAAGGCACTCCCAAGCCCAGCCGAGAATCGAATGGGAGAACCTCTTGCTGTGAGGTAACAACGCTACCGCCGTACCACCGTGGCATCAGGCATCCCATTCAGATTTATTAGAATGATTCAGAAAAAACACTGGTAGCTCAATAGTAGTGTTAAGATTATGTTCTGAACATACCTTGGGAAGAAAGGAAGGGTTAGTTCTAAGTGGGACTCTATCCTCGTGGAAAACAATGTAAGGAGCTTGAATAGTAAGGGCTTGTAATTCTGAGACTCTCCTAGCAGAAGTTATAGCTACTAAAAATAGTGTTTTTCAAGATAATAATTTCAAATCTGATGAATAAGAAGGTTCAAAGGGGGAAGAAATTAAAGATGTGAGACCAAGTTTAGGTCCTAGGGTTCTGGTGGCTGTTTGATTGGAGGCCTGAGAAGGAGGATTCCCTTCAGAAAGGTTTTGCACAAAGAGTGGGACATGATGGGATTTCCCATGTAGCCGAAATGGTAATTAGAGATGGCAGCTAACTGAACTCTAACCACAGCTGCCGCAGCTCCTTCATGAAAGATGGATGCAAGGAAGGACAAAATAGATTCTATAGGAGCTGTATAGGGATCTAAGCCTTGGTTTACAGCCCAAATAGAGAACCTTTTCCATTTGCTGGAATATAATTTCCCAGTGGAAGGCTTGTGGGAAGAAATCAGAATGTGTTTGACTGAAGGTGAGAGGGAAACACACCTGGCTATTTGTGGAACTGGAGCTGCCATACTGTCAATTTGAGGGTCTGGATAGTAAGATGGAACTGCCCAGATTGATGAATCAGGAGGTCTGGAGATGGTCCCAGAATCCATGGTTCCTCCAAGAGGTAGGGCCACAGGAAGGGAAACCAGACTTGACGAGGCCAGTAAGGAGCAATGAGGACCAGGGTGCTCTTCAACTGTTTTGCTTTCTGTATCACTTTTGGAATGACAGGAAAAGGTGGGAAGACATAAAGGAGTCCAGGAGGCCAATCGTTGACTAGAGCATCCCTGGGTGACATCCCAAGATGGGGAATTAGGGCAAAGTAGCTGCTGCATTTGGTGTTCAGGTACTTGGTGAATAGGCCGCAGCAAGGCTGGCCCCATTTGTGAAAAATCTCTTTCACAACTTTTGAATTCAGGGACCACTCGTGAGGCATGAGAATTGCTCGACTGAGTTTGTCTGCTATCACATTGGACTTCCCAGGGATGTGTGTTGCTACCAGAAAGTGTTGAGTGTCCATTGCCCATTTCCAAACTCTTAAAGCCTCTCAACAAAGCGGGTAAGATTTGGTTCCCCCTTGCTTGTTTATGTACCACACGACAGACTTGTTGTCTGAATCGCAATTGCCCCAGTGGGAAGAGAACTGTGAAGTGCTTGCAATGGATACAGCACCACTCTCATCTCCAGAACATTGATGTGCAAGTGGTTCTCGTGGTTTTGCCAAGTACCTTGGACCATCATTCCCAGATAATGCCCCGCACCCTATCTGGGAGGCGTCTGTGGTCAAAACTGCATTTTCTTGAGGAGGAACAAGTGGGCGACCTAAAAGACATTGTTCCGTATACAACCACCATGTCAAGTCCTTCTTGCAAGTGTTTGTGATGAGAATCTGATGAGACAGGGGAAGATCCTGCATTGACCATTGGGCAAATAGTAGCCACTGAAGTACTCTCATGTGCAGATGGGCTAGGGAACTAAGAGAATGGAGGAAGCTATAGTCCCTAAGACTTGAAGAACCACCCTGGCCTGAACTTTGTGACTGTTTAGCAAAGATCTCACTTGGTTGCGCAAGGATTCTACTCTTTCTGGTGTTAGTCTTGCTGTCATGGTGGTTGAGTCTATTTCTGAGCCTAAGAATACAATGTGCTGTGATGGAGATAAGGCTGATTTTTTTAGGTTTACTGTAATGCCTAATCTGGTGCACAAGGATAGAGTCTTGTCCCTGGTTCTGATCAGTTGATGCTCAGTGGTAGCAGTGAGGAGCTAGTTGTCTAGGTACAGAAACACCTGGAATCCTTGACGTGTCAGGTGAGCCGTTACCACTGTCATGCATTTGGTGAACACTCTGGGGGCTTTAGTGAGGCCAAAGGGCAGTGTTCAAAACTGAAAATGACTGGCTCCCAGCCGAAAGCGTAAGTGTCTTCTGGAGCAACTGTCCATTTTGATGTGGTAGTTTGCATCCTGAAGATCTATTGAGCACATCCAATTGTCTTTCCCGATAATTGGAAATATCGACTGGAGAGTGATCATTTGGAACTTCGATTACTTTACAGACTTGTTGAGTTTGCTGAGATCTAGAACTGATCTCCAGTCCCCTGTCTTTTTTGGAACTAAAAAGAATCATGAGTAAGTTCCGGATGCTATTTGCTCTGTGGGGACTTCTCGGATGACTCTTTTTCGCAGCAACGAGATGACCTCTAATGTTGCACGGTCTAGTTGAATGGGTGGCACGTCTGGTATAGACTGGTTTACTGGGGGATCAGAAACAAAGGGAATCAGGTAACTTCTGGATAGTATGGTTTGTCCTCAACAATCTTGTGAAATGTTTAGCCAGGCTCTTGGGTACAGCAATAGACGATCCCGACTGCCTCCAGAGACGGACAGTCAGGCAACCCTCAGGGGTGAAGGAAGGGATGATCAGAGAAAGCTTCTCTATCACCCTGGTGTTGTGGACCTCCTCTGCCATGAAGACAGCATCTTCCATTGTATCCTTCCCCTCTGCCCCTAGGGGAGGGTTGATCTTGTGCCTGAGGGAAACCTTTTTGGGATTTGCGGAACCACATTTTCCCTCCTGTTTGACCCTTGGGATAGGGTTTAGGAGGAAGGGAGAAATGGACTCCGATGGCAGATAAGGTTTTCCCTTCCTACTCGCATCTGGTCAAGGTCTCTTTCACCTGAGGTCCAAAAAGAGTTGAACCATCAAAAGGGATGTTGGTGAAAGAAGACTTAAAGGATTCCATGAAGCTACAGAGACACATCCAAGAATGCCTCCTAAGACAGATTCCTGCTGCGGCTGCCCTGCTCACTCCATCTGCTGCATAGGAAATCAGCCTCATGGAGGAGTTAGCTATTGATGTAAGGGTGGAGAGCTGTGCAGAAACCTTATCCATGGATCCTGAAACTACTGGACCCTGAAGGGTGTCTCCCAACTCCTTCAGGAGATCACTTTGAAGTCGAGTAAAATGGAAAGGTAATTCAGTGATCTTAAGGTAAATGCCGCTGAAAAGAAGGTATGCTTTCCATACCTATCCATCGTCCTGGACTCCTTATTAGGATGATGAATATTAGAAGATGTCGAGGACAACTCCTTCTTAGTGGCCACTGCTACCACCATAGCATCAACGGGAACCCCTTTGGACAGAAAGGACTTATCTTCTGGTGCAGCCATAAATTTGTTTGGTCTCCTCAGGACAGGCTCCACTGTGCATGGGGAGGTCCAGGCTTTCCGCGATATGACCCCCAAGAGCTGGTCATAAGGCGGTGTCACCCAGGAGGTGGAAGGTCATGAACCAAAGGCTTCAAGATATACTGATTTGTCCTCAGTAGGGTTAGAGGTCTTCCAATCACCCCTCTGTCTAAGGATTTCGAGGATGTCAGAAAAAGAGACATCCTCAGAGGAGAATCTAGGGGACCCTTCTGATTCCTCCAAATCAGTGTCAGATGTGACAGACTCAGGTGAGTCAACATGTTTCCTCTTACAAAGTTTCTTCCAAGGGAGGTCTCCAGTGGGATAATCTGGGGAGGTCTCAGAAGAGGGGACACCTCCAATGGGGCTGCTTGAGTCTCTGGTTCCCTATGCTGTGGGGGTGGCGGGGGAGAAGAGGCTGTTACCGGCTGCTGGTGGGACATCGGGTCCAAAGGTATGGCTTTTGCAGTGGACAACCCCTTCTCTATTTCTTTGAAGGCCTTTCCTCCCCGGTCCAAAGACGACCTTGGCTCCGAGGAGATGGATGGTCAGCTCCAAGCAAGGGGGAATGGCTCCAAAGTAGATGTGGGAACTGAGCTGAGTCGAGCCAAAGCACCGAGAGGGAGGGTCGGTTCCGAAGAAAACCCAGGGTGACTATCCCCCTCTGAGTCGACTTGACAGCTTCGGCTCCCAGATCCCTTGGCTCCAGAATGAGCCACTGATGATAGAGTTATTGGTTCCGAGGAAGCAGGAAGAATTCTTGGAACCGAAGTATCCAACATGGAGGAACCCGAAGTGATTGGCTCCGAGAGCGAAGCAGTCAGAGGAGGAGCAGTGGATTGCAAAAGTGACGGCTCTGAAGCCTTTGGGTCTGGAGGGACCAATTGTCTTCCCAGAGCCGGGTCAGACAGCAACCTTTTCACCACCCGCTCAATGTCCTCATCTGAGAGTGTCCTGAGGATCAAGTGGAGACAGAAGGAGATCTCCTCCTCTCCAATATAGGAGATCTCAAAGTAGGTGAGACAGGATCGATAACTGGTAATTGTCTCTGTACCGAAGGTTGCCTCAGCACAGAAGAGACCGATGGCACAGAGCCAAAAAAAGCGGAATTGGAGCCAGAACTCCTTGGCTCCATCGTTTTGGACTTCTTTGATGGTTCCGAAGCTGGAACCAAAGATTTTTGTTTAGTAGTCTTGGGAGCTGTCTGACCAAGTTCCAGCTGTTCCTGGAAGGAAATGGTCATAAGACCCCTATCTATTAACTTGCGTTTCCTCTCATTAAGAACCCTAGTACTAAAGGCATGGCAAAAAGCACAGGGTTTTTGTAAGTGGGCTTCGCCTAAGCAGTACACACAGCTAGTGTGACTGTCTGTCAATGACATCTTCTGTGAGCATTTATAACATTTTTTGAACCCCGAGGGGCGGTGGTCCTTGTGTTCTCTGTCTTTTTCCATAGACATGCTAACAAGAACAAGCTAATAAAGCTACCAGAAAAAAGACAACAATGCTAACTGTAATAACAATATTACTGAAAAAACAATACCAACAAACAGTAAAGATAGAATATTAGAAACGTTTTTTTTTGTTTGTTTTTTTAAGAAGTAACACTCAGGGAGGAAAGGCCCTCTAACTGAAATGGGCCATACAATCATATGGGGGGGATAGGGGTCAAACACTCAGTACAATCACAGAGGAAAAGCTATTAACTAAAAGGAGTAAAAGATGAAGATAAAGATGGTGAAAAAACAAGAGTTAGCAAAAAAACCTTCTACTTAGTCAACGAGCCAGTAAGGAGACAACCTTGAAACTTTCGAGGCAAACGAGATCTGGGGAATTGCCGTGAGGCACCATGGGATAGGGGTTAGCCTTGAGCCAGTAAAAGCTCTTGAGCTTTAGTATCGGCCGAGGCAGAGCTGAATATTGGCTCCGAACCCATCCAGCAAGAATTACGGCGAGATAGGACTACATGACATCTCTGTTTTTGTGAAATTCTTAGGGCTAGTGACAGTTTTCCAAATAGTATGTAGTTGTTTAGTTAAAAACTATTTTCAATGGGAAATTCTAGTTTGGGGGAAATATTAAATGTTTTTCCAGTAGATAAGAAGGATGTGACTCTTTAATCCTCAAACAGAGTCCTGAAATATATTCTGCTCAAAGACCACTGCGTTATAGAGAAATTAATCAGCTTCTTCTTGTACAGCATTAGAGGAAAATACAATTTACAGCGGAAATGGCAAATCAATCTTAAAAAGATTCCACTCTCAGCTACAAGTCAGCATCTGTCTATGCGCATTCCAAAATGTCACATTGTTAAATAGATTTTTGTTTTATATTGATGAACTTAATATACATATGTATGTATGTAAGCATGCTTGCATGTATTCACAAACACACACACACGCACACACACACACACACACACACACACACGCACACACACACACACACACACCTTTCTCTCCAGAGAAGTTCAAGTGCTGCTTGTGTTTCTAATTTTCTGAAGAAAACAAAACAAAGAAACAAATTCCTTGGCATGTCAGATACCATAGTTTAAGAGCTTTGATTTATTTTGCTGTTTTTATTGATACTCACTTGTTATCCTTAAAACACTGAATATATTATTTTATGTTCTTTCTGTTAGTCTAATTACTTGATAGTTGCAATTTCAAAAGTTGAATTTGCACTTTTTGTAATTTTTTTTGTTTTGATTAAACAATAAAAATGTTAAGTTATGTATTTGCCAGTGCATTATATTTTCCTGGTCTCTGCCTGGACACTGGAACACCATGACTGGTGCCTTTGGTGCTCTCTAATGATGGTGACAAACTCCTCAGAGGCTTGAGCACTTCCTTACCCATAATTCTCCTGCTATATGTCTTGCAGATTGAGTATGCCTGCCACAGAAGAAAGCTCCATTAAAAAAGTAAAGTTGGTGTAAGTAAATCTACCACAACAGTAGATATTAAAATGATCACTTTTGGAGTAGCCTTAGCTATATGGGTTATATCTTGCCAAGGATGTAACAGCTAGCCAGCTTCCAAAGCTTCAGGGCACCTTCCATGCACCCAAACTATCAGGCAACTTGAGCTAAGCTGACAAAAAGACAAGTTTCAGCATAAAGCCCTTCAGAGTTTCCTGCCAAAAAAGAGAGGCAGGCTGAGACCTGAAAGGACAATGCTAGGAACAACAAAAAAATAAATGTCCAAATCCTGGCATAAAAAGCACAATAAAAAACAAGGAGCATGGAGGGAGGGAGGGAGCGACTACTGCAAAAGAGATCATTAGAACATCTACTGTTATGGTAAATTTACTTACAGAACTGTACTATGTTCATCATATTGATCACTGCTGCAATAGCCTTAGCTATATGGACTGATTACACTAGCTGATTACATTTGGGAGGTGGAAGGAGAAGAATCTAGGAGCCCATGTAGAATGGTCTTGGCAAAGCCTGATCTAGACCTGGAGAAGGAATCAGGTTTAGTATGTATAGAGGCCAAGTAGCAGCTTCTAGAATACTTCTAGTCCAAAAAGTGATGGATGAAGCCAAGGCCCTGGTATAGTGAGCTTTGACCCTGCCTGGAACAGATTTCTTATGGTGAGTATATCAAAATAGAATAGCCTTAGACAACCATTTGGGAATTGTCTGTTTTGACATAGGTTATCCATTCTTACTTTCACAAAAAAAGAACAACTGATACAAAGATCTGAAAGATTTTGTTCTATCCAGATAGTACCTGAGATGTCTGTGGACATCCAAGGTATGGAGGAGTATCCTTTCTTCCTCATTTTTGCTTCAGGAAAGAAAATGAGAAAATGGACAGTGTGGCTTAATGTAAACTTGGATACCACTTTAGACATAAAAGAAGGATTAGTTCTCAAAGAATCCCTGTATCTGTGGAAAAGGAGAAAGGGCTGACTCACCCCAAGAGCTTGCAACTCAGATACTCTTCTTACAGAGGTCAGAACAATCAGTAAAACTGTTTTCCATGTTAAGACTATGTCAGTCACATGAGCTGGTTCAAATGGAGCAAGAGTTAGCTTCTCAAACACAAACTTAAGATCCCAAGGAGGAGTCACTGGTATTCTTGAAGGTCTTTTATGCAAAACCTCTTTCAAGTACATTTTGATACAAGAATGCATTGAAAGAGGAGGATCCATGAGCAGACATGCATCTGGTCTGGCAGATGAGGAATTAAACCCAAAAATGGAGGAATTTCCTTCCACTGCCATCTGTAACCTTGGTGAATGATCTTTAGAATCCATTTTTCTGAAACTATCTGTTGATAAAGAGAAAAGTGGACATTCAGACTTTCCGGAAGGGAAAAAGGACTACCACATGGGGGGGGGGGGGATCACCATCCACTGAAAAGTCATTCTAACTTGTTATACCATCCTTTGTATTTTGCTGAGACTATTTATTTTGTTTATAACCAAAACTAAACAAGAAATTAGAGAACCCCTTGAAAAATTTGGAAAAGGAGTGCCGAAAAATCTTAAGAGATTCCCTCTATCAGCTTACCCATCTCATTACACTTTTTGATAACCTCTAAGGCAAAGAGACTAAAAACTAAGTCCCCATCCAGAGGAGAATTTAAAATATAATTTTTCACATCATCTGGGAAGTTCTGAGAATGCACAGTGGCCATAGCCCAGGAGGATTTATCAACAGAGTCGTACACACACTTTAAACAATAAGTTATGACCTCTACAATGGAATAAACTAGACCATTTAAAGCAGATATATACATATAACATCAATAACAATGATGAGAAGAGTGCATTAGCGAAACGTCATGGCGAATGATGCCAGACATTTAAATTTATTGTTATGAAGAGATTATATAGTGATCTGCAGTTAAGGGACATATATAATAAAATGGAGGAACACAAACTGAAATGGATCATTAAGTTACAGGCACATAGGGGCAATGGCCTCAATGCCAAAGTATAGTTGAAGCCAGTACTGAAGTCTAAAGACTTATTTAAATGAAATGAATTTGTTTTAGTGGGAGAAATAGGGCTGTTTCCATCTATGGTCTATGATTGGTTCTAAGTTATCGTGTGACTTCATTTATGCTCGCGTAGATTTTATGAATGAATTAGTTGTTTTTAAATGCCAGTTTTCAGCTTTTTATTTGTTAATATGAATTATGTGACATGGAATGCTGGTATATAAGAACTGTTTTAAGATTTTTATGAGTTTGGTCTGATGAAGCACTGTTTAACCAGTGCAAAATTGCTTACCAATTTTTTGTAAAATAAAGAGTCTCTGCAGTGTTTTGGTCCCTGAGTATTTGCCTTTCATTTTATTATTTTGTTTATAGCCAAAACCAGACAAGAAATTAGAGCACCCTTGAAAATTTGGAAAAGGAGCACCGAAAAATCTTAGAGATTCCCTCTATCAGCTTACCCGCCTCATAACACTGTTTGATAACTTCTGAGGCAGAGGGATCAAAAACTAAGTCCCCATCCACAGGAGAACTTAAAATATCATTGTTTATATCATCTGGGAGTTTCTAAGAATACAGTAGCAGTGGCCAGAGCCCAGGAGGACGTATCAACAGTGTCGTAAACACACTTTAAACAATAAAGTTGTGACCTCTACAATGGAATAAAGTAAATCATTTAAAGCAGATTTTTACTCAGAAGAATAAACTGGAGACAAAACCTTCCTCATATGTTCACAATTAGTCAGAATAAACTTTAACATATGAGCCTGACACTTCAAAATTCTGAAAATCAAAGTTGCAGAAGCATACACTTCCCTCATACTTTTCAATTATATTTCCATCCTTGTCAGAAATTGTAGGATTGGATTTAACTAAATGTTTAGCAGAAGTAGGATTAGCTAAGCTATAACTTCTGAGTCAGCTTTGGGATGAATATATAAAACTTAAAAGACTAAGAAACTTTATAAAATCTATCTTTTTTATCAGGGTCATCAGGAGAATTGCAGGCAGTGACTCACACATCCTCCAATGCTGATAGTACTGGAAGAATGAGTGAAGGTTCTGGAAATTCCATTTGTAACATCTCAAAGTATTTTTTGAGAGACTGAGAAACTTCAGTGCTTTCCCACTGAAAACACTGGTACATTCTGGAAATAGTCTCAGAAAGAGAAATCCCTAAACACAGTTAAGGCTCTTATACATAGCACAAGCAGAAAATTATGATTCAAAGTAGAAAGGAATGAGGATGATACAAGGGGGATCCTCAAGAAATAAGGAAAGATTGGGATTTTGGATGCAGACTTTTAAGGAGAACAACAAAAATCATACAGAGTATTATATGCATAAAGTAACATGGAGTATTCTAAGAACTAAACCAGTACGAGAGTGGAGAAAAGAGATACTGCAACTAAGGATGACAGTGGCTAAGGATATGGATAATAGGCAAGAGGGGGCTTGAATTTATTGGAGAAAACTGGCAAAGGAGCCAAGGTATTGGGAGCTAATAACTAGGAAGGGAAATGCAACAGAATGGGAAGAGGTCATGAAATTATTTGGACTGCAGGTTAGAGACTGCCTTCCCTATCAAGGATTGATATCAGAGTACAGGCAAAGAGAAAGAAATAGGGGGTCCTAAATGAAAGACCAGCACTGGAGAAGTTTTTATAGAATCTAGAACAAAAGCTGCCATTAAAAAAGGAATAATTAGTACAGCATATTAAACATTGCACAATAATTATGAATATCAATCAGAGCAGCTTAGAAAGAATTGGGAAGAGAGATTAGATAAGCAATTCAGAGAGACAATGGGGGGATATATGTATATCTCCCAAATATGTAACAAAATCTAGAAGATTTAGGATCTTTGCCTGGAAGTGTTTACATAGGTATTTGTATACCCCAAGAAACATTTATAGAATTTTTCCTCAGGTGGATAGCAAATGTTGGAGGTGTGATGGGCAAGAAAGAGATGGCTGGGAACTTATTTTTGGGAGTGTAATAAGCTGGCAGACTTTAGGGATTCACTGCAGACTGCTCTGTCAGAAATGCTTGGTGAGCAGACTGGACTGACTGGGGAGAAGATTTTTTTGAGCTATGATACAGAATCAGAATTGCCTAGACATAGTAAAGCCTTGCTGAGTCTAATTATGGTGGCTGCCAGAAAGCAATTACTAGAAAATGGAACTCAAAGTCTAGACCAACTTTACTAGAAGTAGTGACTATAGTAACAGAGATAAAACAACGGGAATTTGGATCCTTAGAAAAGGGAAGAAGCAAACTACTTAGGAAAACAATGGGAATTGTGGGAACAATATATGCAGAAAAGGAACGTGGTTTAAGAGGCAGGATTTGATTGAGCCATATGATATTTAATTGACAATGACTGGGCAGATTATAAGTAATGCATAATATTTGCAACTACAGTTATTTCAATGGTGTCTGATGTATAATGTTTGCAATTAAAGTGGTGTCAGTATTGTTTGATTTTCATTTATATAAATGTAAGATTGCTATGTCATATGTGATAATTTAATAAAGATGTTTATGGAAAAAAAGAGAAACCTCTACAGGGAGAATCAAATACTGTACTCACCTCAGAATCTGAATAAAAAATCTGAGGAGAAAACCCTGCATCTGTCCCTCCGTCTTTCTGTTCAGTTTCATAAACATGAATCTCTTTAGTTAAAGAGTAATCTCTTTTTCTTTTACCGGAAACCACCACATAAGAATGATCACTAGCCTAAATTAAATCTTCAGCAAGATCTACTAAACTACTCCTGTTCAAAGAAATTTGAGCAAAAGCAATTACATGTTCAGGTTTCTGTTTCATTTTGACAAGAACAAAAGGGCCATTAGAGTTGTTAATGACATCAGCACCTTCTCCAGAGATGGGCACAACATTCTGATTAAACAGGGAAGACTTCTCTGTTCCATCTCCCAAGACCAGCAAGAATCGCTCTCCTTTGCCCACTAAAGGGAGTCCAGCAGCTGCAGAGGATATGACTAGCCTCCATAGTGGCTGTAGGTGCTACACCAGTTGGAACTCAGGGTAAAAGATGAATGATTTGAGGAAACAGCTTTGGCCACAGCAGAGTCACTCACCTGCAGCTGCTGTTTCATTTTTTTTTTTGTGTGGCTGGAAGAATGACCAACCATTGGACTGGTAGTTTATTCAATGGACAAATAATGGCTCTTTCCCAGGGAAAACAAGCAGTATAAACCATAAAAAATTTAAGCTGTGAAAAGTCACTTTTTTCTCATACAAACACAATACAAATCACTTTATTACACTTCGCCAGCCCCCCAAAAGTAAAATAAACAGTCTTTCCACAGAAAAAAAAAGGTTTATAACTAGGTTTAACTGCTTTTAAAACTGACAAGAAAATAGTGCACTCCCATTAAAAAGTATTTATGTGTCATGACAAGCTGTTAAAGCAGAAACTCCTACATTAAAAGAAACTTTCCTAACCAGGAAATTACATTTACATGAAAACTCTTAGACTGTGGAAGGTTTACATTTTTTCCCCAAAGATAACTTTTCTGGCTAGCAAAGAAACAGCACAAACCTACTATTGTTGATCCATAAAAAGCCCACAAAGGAGCACTGTCTTTGGTGGCAGGAAATCTCTGAAATGCTTGGCACTCGAATCTGTGTTTTGAGCTTGTGGAAGGTGCCCTGACATTTTGGAAGCTGTCTGGTCATTATATTCTTGGCAGGCTAAAACCCATATAGCTAAACACATTGCGTTTAAGTTACCTGGCACTTGCTCACTAAAGGCACTTGCTCACTAAAGCAATTATATAAGTCACCACTAAAAAATTAAAAGCACTACACTCTCACAAAGTCCTCTTGAGTACCTTGATCCCCATTGGCCCTTTTTTTTCAATTATAAAGGAATTCCCAATACTATTCTAGCATGTCCAAAGGTCAGTTGTCAATCTTCTCTCCGGTCCAGCTGGTGAATCTGGGAATCTTGAGGCAATGTTACAACTGCCTCATGTACACAGACAACCCTCTCCTCCTCCCAACAAATTCCAACACATGTGAGAGATGCATCCATATAGCCAAACTGGAGGCTAAGCTCTCTCAACTCAGTACTGGTGTAATCAGTCAGGAGGAGAAGGGAACCATACTCAGTACAATTCCAGTCTCACATAGACCTACCACGACAGCAAACCAAACACATAAACACACAAAAACATACTCGGAGTCTCTAAATAAAAATCTGCCTAAGCAGCAGAGACCTCCAAAGCAGACACCCAAGCAACCGCTACCCCAAAACAAAACACGTGCAACACACAGCTCACAAAACCAGTGTGCCGAACAGTCACAGCCCTTAAGGCTAAACAACACACCTGATACACTTGTAATAGGTGACTCTATCATCAGGCACACTGACGTCCCGCTCACCAGGCTGAACAAGGAGAAGGTCACTGTGAGCTGCCTGTCGGGCGCTAGGATCCACCACATAACACAAGCACTCAGGTCACTCCAAGGCAAGTACAAATATGACTCAGTCATTGTCCATGCTGGTGTGAATGACCTGAGACGTACCTCCCTGGACTACATGAAAAGAGACATAGAGGAGCTCTCTGAGCATGTGGCCCAGGCCGGTATGACCCTGACCTTGAGTAGCATCTTACCCTCACCAAGAATGATGCCACAATATGAAGACAAGATGATCAATTTCAACAATTGGCTTAAGTATTGGTGTCATTCAAAGGGGATCCAGTGCCTGTCAGCCTGGGATGTCATGCTCAACAAGCCACGATGCTTCGCTAGGGATGGCTTGCACCTGTCACCCCTGGGCTTTCGGATATTGGCAAAGGCTCTTGCTACCCCCATAGTGCCTTTTTTAGGCAAGGCTCAAAAGACAAACCCACCTCCATAGGTATCACAAGGGATAAGAAACTAAGAGTAATGCTACTCAACGCCAGAAGTCTAAACCTCAAGATGCATGCACTCGAAACTCTCCTTAGCATGGAGAACATCGATATCTGTGCAGTAACAGAAACCTGGTTCAAGGCTCCAGAGAGCACCCCAGCATTACCAGGTTATACCTCATACCATGCTTTTCAGCCCCAAAACTTGGACCGACCCACAAAAGGAGGGTGAGTATCAATATTCATCAAAGATACCGACACCTCCAGGTTGGTGGCACAGCACGAAGCATCAGAGACTATCCATGTGCAACTAACAGTGGGTAAAACTGCCTTCCAGTTTATAGCCTGCTACAGACCACCCTCCCTAACCCAGGAACCCCACTCGGCCTTCCTGAGAACACTGGAAAATATGAAGGTCTCTCCAAACACCATTATATTGGGCGACTTCAACTACCCAAACATAGACTGGGAGCATTACTCTAGCTCCAACACCCTAGCCCAAAGGTTCCTAGAATTTATAAACTCAAATGCTAAGGAACAACTTGTTTCCACTCCCACAAGAGGGGAAAACATACTGGACCTGATCATCACCAACATGGGGACTCTATGCTCCAGACCAGAAGTGTATCCCTCACTGGTAAGATCAGACCAGAAAATCACAGTGAAAAACTTAAAGCAAATTTCACACTCCTCAAAACCGAGGTGGAATCCTTCAAAGCCCTCGGGCCTTTGGAAAATAGGGCCCAGACCGCAGAATCCTTTATAAACGCATTCTATGAACACCTTCAGGAATGCATGGATCAAGCGATCCCAAATAAAACCAAGACCCAGTCCTCCAAAGGCAGACGTCCTGTCTGGTGGACCCCAGCCATAAACAAACTATACAATAGAAGGAGGAAGCTACTAAATGATAGAGCAAAATTCCAAAAAGGGAAGGCATCTCTGATCAGTATTAGCAAAAAACTACGGGCACTCATAAAATCGTCTAAGGCCAGCTTCAAGAGAAAAATTGCACAGGACACTAAGGATAATCACAAGGCTTTCTTTAGTTATGTTAGGAACCTGGGTGGTAATTCCCAGATATGCTCAGAATTAGTCCAAAATAACAAAAATACACGAACCCACAGACACTGCCAACATCCTAGCTGACAGGTTCAGCGCAAACTTCCCCAACAAAAGGGCAAATATCTATCCCAGCAGAGTGCTGCCCCCCTGACATCTCAGATGCTCAGGTAAGAGCCACCCTCTCCAAAGCAAAAAACACAGCATCAATGGGACCAGACGGTGTCCCGGGCTGCGTCCTACATGAACTCCAAGAAGAGCTAAACCCAAACATAAAACTACTGTTCAATCTCAACCTTACTACAGGATATATACCCAAAGAGTGGCGTACAGCAGCTGTGGTCCCTCTCCACAAAGGTGGTGCCTCAACGGATCCTGGAAACTATCGCCTCATAAGCCTGACTAGCTTGGTCTGCAAAGCTATGGAAAGGATCATCATGGACCTCATAGATAAAGATATTGGGGACCTACAGACACTGGATCCTACCCAGTTCGGCTTTGTTAAGGGCAGATCCTGCCTCTTAAACCTGGTTGATTTCTTTGAAACAGTCACCAAGGCCACTGACGAGGGGAAGGTGGACCACACAGCCTACCTGGACCTTGCAAAAGCCTTCGATGCAATACCCCAATCGGGCATTATAGACAAGCTCACCAGCTTAAATATAAACCCCTATGTCACTAGATGGGTTGCAAACTGGCTCAAGGACAGAACTCACATGGTTAGAATTGCTGGAGCCATGTCAGACTCGAAACCAGTTACAAGTGGCGTCCCACAAGGCTCAGTCCTGGGACCTCTCTTGTTCGGTATATATTTCTCGGAGGTACAGGCCAACACAGAAGGACTGTGGCTGACCAAGTTCGCAGATGACTGCAAACTGGGCGCCATAATCGACTCTCCAGCTGACACAAGCATCCTCCAAAAGGGCCTCATAGAAACAGACAACTGGTGCCAGAGCCATGGCCTCAAGCTAAACACCAAAAGTGTATAGTCATCCCTTTGGCAAAAACAAAGTGCCCACAAATTACCACATAGGTGGTAATCCATTAAGTACAGAAGAAGTAATTAGGGACCTGGGGACCCACGTTGATAGCAATCTCTCATTTGACAACCACGTGGCCAAAGTGGTTAGAAAAACGTTTTATATAGCCCACCTAATCATGAAGGGATTCACATCTAGATCAGGGGAGGTCATCGTGCCTCTTTACTCATCCCTCATCATGCCCATAATTGAGTACAATGCCACTTTTGGGATGTACCTTATCAGACACCTGCAGCAACTGGAAAGACCCCAAAAGTACCTCACCAAGAGGACCAAAGGGCTCAAACAGATGCCATATGCTGCCCGGTTAAAGAAACTCCAGCTCTACTCAGTGGCATACCACCTGTTCAGAGGCGATCTGTGCCTGACGTATAAAGCCATGTCCAACCCGGAATTAATGGACATGCTGCACCTCAGAAAATCCAAATCCCATCGAGCTACATGCTCGAGACTTGAACCTCAGCACTGAAATAAATAGGACATGCTGGAGGGACAGATTCATAACCCAGTGGCTCCCTTCACTCTGGAATAAAATCCCAGTCCAGGTTAGGCAGAGTCCCTCATTGACTCTCTTCAAGAGGAATCTTGATGAGTGGATGGGAGATCATAGGTTTACCCCGGGTATCACTTCTGTGTCACTGTTAGACAGAGGCACAGTATACTAACCTCAAAAAAGGGCATAGCAAAATTAATTTAAAATGGGTGGCGAAAGCCAAACACATTCTGGCTAGGCTTATAAATGCCCTAGGGCAGATAGCCTAGTATGAACCTATGAACCTATGAACCTATAAAGCTACTGCAGCAGTGATCAGTATGATGATCATCTTCTATTACCCCCAGAGATAACATATGTTGTAAGACAGGAGGAATAAAGTGTTTGGTCTGATGGCTGAGGAGGAATCCAGTGCAAATGAGAAAGTTCCTCCAACTGTCATCTGGGGCCTAGATGGATCACATTCAGGACCCATCTGTTTGAAACAACCTGTTGCCAAAGAGAGAAATGAAGATTCAGAATTTTTGATAGAATTAAGGGACTGATAGGGTGTGTGTGTGTGTGTGTGTGTGTGTGTGTGTGCATGCCCGTATGCATGTGAATGTGCGTGTGCCTGTCTGTGTGTGTGTGTGTGTGTGTGTGTGTGTGTGTGTGTGTGTGTGTGTGTGTGTGTGTGTGTGTGTGTGTCTGTGTGTGCGCATCTGTATGCATGTGAATGTGCGTGTGCCTGTGTGCATGTGATAGTGTGTGTGTGTGTGTGTGTGTGTGTGTGCATGCCCGTATGCATGTGAATGTGTGTGTGCCTGTGTGCATGTGAAAGTGTGTGTGTGTGTGTGTGTGTGTGTGTGTGTGTGTGTGTGTGTGTGTGTGTGTGTGCCCGTATGCATGTGAATGTGCGTGTGCCTGTGTGCATGTGAAAGTCCCTCATACAGTAATTCTGACTTATTTAACTGTACCTCCCTGTCATTGTTTTATTGTTTTTAATTTTTTTTGCTTACTAGCATTCTGCTGGACTTACTGAAGGCTGAAAAATCTGAGAGATCCCCTAAATCCACCTTCCCTCTCATCACATTTTTGATAACTTCTGTAGCAGAAGGTCTAAAAATTAAATCTCTATCCAAGGTAAAATTCAACATTTCATTTTTGACATCTTCTTGAAGGTTCTGAGATCATAGCCAAGCAAAATTCCTTAAAACAGTTCCAGAGGCAGCAGCCCTGAAGTTAGTATCTACAGAGTAATAAACACATTTTAAGCAATGAATTGCGATTTGAGAAACACAAGAAACTAAATTACACAATGCAGGCTTTTCCTCACAAGAGGACCCATGATAAACTTCAACATATGAGTCACTTAGCTTAAAATTTAAAAAATTAAAGTTGGAGAAGTATTCCAATTTTCCCAAACTTGCCAAAAGCTTTCCATCTTTATCAGAAGGAGAATGATTAGAATTAACAAAGTGTTTAGCAGTAGCTGGCTTTACTAAAACTTCTGGCTCAGGTCTGGAATTGGTAGATAAAAACATGAAACGTTGAGGAACTTCATACAAACTTTTTTTTTAGGAGCAGCAGGCTAACTGTCAGAGAAATTGCAGGCTATGACACATAGTCCAAAGTTGACAAAACTGGAGGGATGGTTGAAAGTTCGGGAAAATCCAGTTGTAAAAAAATCACGGTTTGCTATCATTATGTTGAGAGCACATTGCTCGACACTGCATATGAGTGACACCAATCAGCGATTACCCTAATGCTGAATGGTCAAAATGTTGCAAAAACACTGAATTCGACATTTCCAACTGCTCTACACCCAAAAACAAGTGCTACCATGGATTAAAAAGGGGGCAGGATTTTGCGATTCACAACTTTTGCATTCAGCATTTTCATCAGTCACAGATTGGTGTTTTCATTTGCAGTGTTAAGCAATGTGCACTCAACATAATGATAGTAAACCAAAATCACAATATTATCTGAGGGACTAAGAAACCTCAGTATTCTCTCATTGAAAAAAAAAACAAAAACAATCTATACTAGGAGTCTCAGAAAAAGAGAATCCCTCAAAGGAGAATCAAATAACTATACTCTCCTCAGAATTTGAATCAGAAGCTTACGGAGAGCTGCATCTATCTGTTCCCATTCCCTTACAGGCTCAACTTCTTGCACCTCTTCAAAGAAAGAGGATTCCCTTTTTCTTTTACTAGAACCAACCTTAAAAGGAGAGTCAAAAGCCTGCATCAAACCCTGAGCCAAGCCTAATAAATTACTCCTTTCCAGAGTAACTGACACAAGAGAAGATAAATGTTTAGTTTTCTGTCTCTTTTTGCCAAGAATTTCTGAAGAAACAAACTCATTATTGCTAGCAGCCACTTGCCCATGGATAGGCACAACATTCTGGCTAAGCAGAGGCACATTCCTTGCCCTTCTCTTAGGGCCAACAAATGTGACTTTCCTCTACCCACTGAGTGGACAGCTGCATAGGATGTGTCTAAACCCTAAACCATGGTGGTGGTATGGACTACACCAGAGAGATATTAAGAAAAAGATGAGTGGTCTGAGGAGCCTGCTTTGGCCATAGCAGTGTCACTCATGTGTGGCTGAGACTAAATGTACAGTTGTGTAAGTCCTACTTAATACTAAGTTGTAATAATAGTAGATGTCACCCTGCACTGCCTGCAGGCAAGCTAAACTGCATTGGTGAATTTTTAGGCATATCCGAGTGGAATAGATACAAATCTGAGTTTTGGGTTTATGTGCTAGATGGGCCGTACATACATAATCTGTTTAGCAGAGCTCTGGTATACAAAATGGGCTTACATGCAAGAACAAATGAAGTTAGTGTAAATGTGTTTTGTGAAGTTGGCCTGCTTAACTGTAAGCTAGTAAAGACTAATTTAAAACTGAAAAATGGCAATTTCCTTTGTTGTACAAAGTATAAGTAGAATTCAAACAAAACCCCTCAAGATATTGGCATAATTGAAAATGCTACTGAACTGACTCAGTCAGTGGTGTCTTCCCATGGTCCCAGTAGTTAAAAATAAAATGGCTGAGTGAGAATTTGTGTTGACTTAAAAAAGCTCACTCATGTTCATACTGCTTATATTAGAAGACACAGGACCTAATCTGTTAGTTGTGTGCTTGGCATAAAGGTTAATGTATTTACCTCATAGACCCAAGGTACAAGGTTTAATTCTGAACATGGGTTATTGGCTAGGCTTAAAATGGCCTTTCAGGACATTTAGCTTAGTATTCACCTATAAATGCAAAGGTGGTTTCTGGTAAATTCTATAATACAGACATTCTGTTTCAAAAGTCTGACATTTGTTATAACCATAGCATGTGAAATGTTCCAAAGTAAAATAACTGATTTAGTTAAGGGGCTTCAGGGAGCTGTTATTATGGATGTCATCTTAGCGTTTGGTCCAAAAAAGCAAATGCATGATTTGAGGCTAGAGGCAGTGCTACAGTGATAAATTTTTTTTTAAGCTTAACCAATACTTTTTAAAAATAAAACAGAGCTGCAATGGCACCAATGAACTAGTTTTACCAAACTGGATGTAAGCAAATAGCCGTGTGCTGCAAGATCTGTCTTTTGTAACAGAATTTAAACAAGCCATAGGCATTATCAACTACTTGGGTAAGTATGTACAAGACCTTTCTACAATCATTCATCCTTTAACAGACTAGTTAAAGAAAAATAAGCCATGGTCTTTGGGAAATGCTGAAGTCCAAACAGTCACCAAAATACAAGAAATGTTTGCAGCAGCTCTAGTGCTAGTATACTATTGCATCCCTAAACCAACAATAATGCGTGCTGATAATACTAGCTTTGGCCTAAGTGTAGTTCACTTCAATTAACTGAACAAGTACTACATCCTATAACCTAATTTTAACAAAACAGACACAGTACAGAGATCTTCTTAAACCTTCCTGAATGATGTTTTTTGAAGTATACTGCGTGTATTTGCTTTTTTTACTAACTGTATTCAATGTAATGTTATTCCAAATGTATATATTTTATTACTATCTTTTACACTATGTAACTTAGATTGAATCAAACTGGAAATAAATAAATAAATAAATAAATAAATAAATAAATATGGACATGTGAAAACTTCTCCTGACACCTTTTAGAACTTGAGAGTTTACATCTCTGGACTGGCTGTAAAATAAATCAGTTCCTATGATCTTGATAAAATGCCACCAAGGAGCCAGAGAGTGTAAATGAGGTTACGTACATTCAGTGCAAAAGCAATATATGTAGTTGGCAAAAAATGTATTGTTGATGTCATACTGTCCACAAATCCTATGCATAACTGATCAATATCCAAAACACAAAATAATGTTTCAGTATATATAAACTATAATGAGGACATGATCTGTAAACATCAAAAAACTAGTAACGCTTAAATAGGCCAATCAACATGATCTAGAGTTGCAAGCAATTATATGTGTGTGTGATGAATGTCCAAGTTGTTGGGACTCAAACAAAACAGCTACTTAACATGATGTGGAGTTGTAAGCAATTATCCAATATATGTGATGTTGGATGGCCAAGTCACTAAACTCAAACAAAACAGCTCATGCACAAACACCATTTTTAGTGCACACCTGTCAGAATATAATGGATTATTGTTGTGCATAGTCCTCAACTGTCCAGATTACCGCTGAATGTCCAGATTTTTGCCTCAGATTTTTGGTCTGTTTCTCATAAAATTTGTGGTTTTCTGGAAATTGTTGAGGTTTGAAGTCTGTAACTAATGACAGATATTTGAGTTTCAGACTTCATACCCTTCAGAAAATGTGTGCCAATGCAAAGCCTATTAGTCTATGCACTTTCTAATTTCCTATCAATTTTCTAAGTTTTCAAGTACAGTATTTAAAATGTGCCCCTATTTCTGGGCCTTTGTTCCCCTTTTATTTTTGCCTTTGTCTAGATTTCTTTTACTAAGAGGTTGAGAGGTATGCTGTTGTACCAAGACAGAATCGTAATACCCCTAAATCAATACGTATAGAGAAACAGAAATGTCAACTTGGTGCCCGAGTATCAGTTATGACATTGCCACAGGGTACTTGGCATAAGACAGCTGCTGACTCATGTGAGTTTGAAGTCAAAAACTATCCTGTTGTTATTGACTGGTATTCACAGGGCAGTGAAATAATTCATGTATCAACTAAAGGAAGCCAACAAATAATAACATACCCACAGAACGAGTTATAGACAATGAGACACAGTTTATGTCCAGTGAATTTCAATAGTTTTTAGCCAATTAGTGTTTCATTCACACTATTTCAAGTCTTCATGATTCACAACTGAATGATAAAGGTGAGAAAGCAGCCCAAACAGTCAAAAATACTAAGATGATCTGATTAGTATTAGGCTATAATTCACAGTTAATACTTGGTAGACATATATGGACTAGCATGCCAGTTTTAGAGTCAAAACTTAAACCAAGAATAATCCCATACCACATAGTTAAGAGCAAAATCCAAAGATCAGTAACTTCATATGAAAAGTTTTATGAGCAACATCATTCTGTACAACCACTACCTAGAGGTAACTAGTCATACAAGGCAACAAATTTTCTTTTTAATTTGACTAGTGGTTACTCTGGATTTTAGAAGCAACCATTCTGTTTTTCAGTTCTGTGGAGATTGGTGGCTTTGATGTATGTCAGGCGTGAGGTAATAATATAGGTGTAACTCATTCTTCAAAAGAAGAAAAGAGGCTGGTGATGTAAGATATGGTAAATCTTCATACAGCTATACTACATTTTAAGCACACTTCCAGTGCTGGTGTACCACTGTATGCCAACATCTAGTAACTAGTCCTACAAGGTAGCAAGTTTTCTGTGTTATATTACTAGAAACACTGGTATAAAGTCATGGAAACATCTTCAATACTACTCTGAAATGTATCTGTGAAGAAATATCTCCATTATACTTAGTCATATCCCACCATGATTGAAATCAGGAACTTCTCTCACTTTTAAATACGTATTAGGAATCAAGGAAATATTCATATTGTTGTTTATTTTGCTGCAATCCTAGCACCCAAATGAACACTTCAGAGTGTACTGAAGGAGAAAGTGCAAATGTCTTAAGTAAGCTTTCTGCAACAGTAGATGTTCAACTGATCACTGCTGTAGTGACCTTAGCTTTATGGGTTATATATTGTTAAGGATATAACATCTGGCTAGCTACCAGAGCTTTAGGCACCCTTCATACCCCCAAATCATTCAGGTTTGGGCAACAAGTTCTTCAGAGTTTCATGCCAATGTGGGGAGGGAGGCTAAAACTCTGAGGTCAATGCTAGGAAAACAAAAATAGCGGTCCTCACTCTGACAACAAAAATGTGTAAAAATAAGGGCAGTGGTGGTGGATGGGGAAGGTACTGCAGCAGTGATAAGGTAAGTATATTTACACAGCTGTAAAGTGTTCATCATCTGGGTCATACATAGTTGCACTGCATTTTGCAGTTTAAGTTGTCTAACTATTGGTATTATACCCTAGTTTTATTCTTGTGTACTGAGTGCATGTCAGGATAGTTCAGAACTTGTCTTTGCATTAAGGCAGCTCCATGCCAGTCAGCTCAGAAACCAACAGTCTAAGAATTCCAAAGTTGCTGTTTGCTGTGATTTTTTAAATTACTGTTGTACTGTCACAATTTCATTAGACAAATAAAGACAGATAAGTGTTTTCATTTCTTGAACTGATTTCATTTAGCAGTCTGTATCTGCTTTAGTGAAGATCTTTACACCTACATTGGTTATTCCAGTTCATAGTTGCACTGCACTTTTGCTGTTTAAGTGGTAACTGTTGATATTAAACTCAAGGCACATTTGCATTAAGGCAAGTCAAGGCAAATCAGCTCAGAGATAAATGCCTGTTTTACCCTCCTAACCACTTTGCTGTAGTTGTGTTCTTAAACCCGATGTATCTGTTGCTGTCTGTCCCTAATGATAACTTAATAACATGATTCACTCCCTCTTCCCATTTATTAGCTGTTGACAATAAGCACATAAGCATCATCTTGCAAAATTGTTCCCCTCAAACTACTCACCAGGCTAAAACATATTCGATAAATTGCTTAATATTGTGTGTACTGATACTGATTGCACTTATTTTATTATCAAATTAGGCAGACATTTTACTATAATTAGTTTCTTGGTTCTTGCTGGTGACAGAAGAAAGTTTCTAAGCTAATTATTTTGCATTGAAATTTAAATACACAGTAGCAAGTCCACCCAAATATTATTCTAAAAATGAACTCCAAGCAGTTATAGCTACCCCTGCACCAGAGTTACTCCTGTCCGGATCATGGACCAGCACTTTCCCACTTCTTTACCCAGCCTGATTGAGATGGGTATCTTGAGACAGTGTAAGAATTGTTTCATACTGTCTGATGATCATTTATTATTCAAACATCATAACACAGTGTGTGAGAGATGTACATATGTAATATCCTTGGAGGCAAAAATCTCACATACAGTAAACTCACACACCAAAACTGTCAGCAGTACATCACACATCACACCATTCTAACACCATCACACATTCCATCACATGCTGAGGTTCTAAAGATTAAATTGCCTAAACCACAAAGACCTCCAAAACACAATACAAAAACAAATCACACTCAGCAAATTAAACCGACTTCCTCAAACAGCACAAGGAGCCCCAAAGATACAGATGCTGAGTTCACGGAGGCTCTTAATAAAAATCTACCCAAACCGCAGAGACCTCCAAGGCAGAAACTCACTCGATCACCACAACACAACACTAATCATGAGACACATAACTCTCCTAAACAGTGTGCCATTCAACCAAAACCCCTAAGGCAAACAGCATGCCCAACACACTAGTCAATGGTGACTCAATAGTGAGGCACACTGATGTCCCACTCACTAGGTTGAATAAGGAGAAAGCAACAGTCAGCTGCCTGTCAGGTGCCAGGATCCACCACATAATGCACGCAATCAGGTCCCTCAACAACAGGTACAAATATGACTCTGTCATTGTACATGTGGGTGTGAATGACCTGAGATGTACCTCCCTGGACTACATGAAAAGAGACATGGAGGAGCTCTCAGATTATGTAGCCCAGGCGAGTATGACCCTAGCCCTGCGCAGCATCCTACCATCACCCAGAATGATACCATAGTACAAGCAGAAAATGATCGATTTCAACAACTGGCTAAGTTTCTGGTGTCATTCTAAGGGGATCCAGTATCTGTCTGCCTGGGATGACATGATTGACAGACCTCGATGCTTTAACAGAGATGGTCTACATCTGTCACCCTTGGTCTTCTGGATACTGGCCAAGGCTCTTGCCACCCCATTTTGCCTTTTTTAGGCTGTGTTCCAAACACAAAATTACCACAGTAACAGCTACAAACAAATGCAACCTGAGGGTCATGTTGCTCAACGCTAGTAGTCTAAATCTCAAAATGCACTCACTCGAAGCACTCCTTAAAAAGGAGAACACTGACTTTGTGCTGTAACAGAGACCTGGTTCAAGGCAGCAGAAGGCACCCCTACACTACCAGGCTATAACTCATTCCACACCTTTCGGCCCCAGAACTTGGACCGAAGCTCCAAAGGTGGTGGTGTTCCCACATTCATAAAAGATGCGCACACCTCCAGACTGGTAGCCCAGCATAATGCATCAGACATATTTCAGGTGCAGCTAACATTGGGTAAGACAGTGATTCAGGTAGTAGCCTGCTATAGGTCCCCAACCATGTCCCAAACTCCCACTCCACATTTCTAAGCACTCTGGAGAATATTAGGGTCCAAGCTAACACTCTCATACTGGGTGACTTCAACCACCCCTCCATTAACTGGGAAAACTACTCGTGTACCAATACACTTGCCCAGCGTTTCCTGGAATTCATTAATTCCAATGCCCTGGACCAGCTCATTCTTATCCCCACTAGAGATAGCAACATCCTTGACCTAGTCATTACTAACATGGGTGACCATTGCTCTACAACAATAGTCAACTCCTCCCTGGTTAGATCTGACCACAAACTAATCACCTTGAAAATACGCATCCCTCCCACCCACCAACCCCCCACAAAAGTAACTACCATGAAAAACTTCTCCAAAGCTAACTTTGGGCACCTAAAAACAGAGGTGGCTAACTTCATGGCACCCTGGAAAATGGAGAATAGTTGCATGACTGCCGAATCATACACCAATGCACTGGATGAACATGTACACAAATGCATGGATCTTGCCATACCCAATAGAGCCAAGATGCTCTCCTCCAAAAAAAGGAAGCCAATCTGGTGGTCCCCTGCCATAAACAAACTCTACAACAGAAGGAGGAAACTGATGCAGAATAAGGTGAAGTCCCAAGACTGGAAAAACTCCCTTATCAGCCTCAACAAAAAGTTGAGATCCCTCATCAAATCCTCTAAAGCTAGCTATGAAAACAGAATTGCAGCAAATAGTAAAGACAACCACAAGGTCTTTTATAGTTATGTAAAGAATCTCCATGGCAATACCCAGATCTGCTCTGAGCTACTGCACAATGGTACCTCCTATACCGAGCCAACAGATATTGCCAATATACTGGCCAACAGATTCAGTGCCAACTTTACCCCCCCAAAGGACCAATCACGATACTAGTAGATTGCCAGACACCCAGTATTACTGCTGCACAGGTTAAAACAGCACTGTCCAAGGCAAAGAATACAGCTTCTATGGTACCTGACAATATGCCTGGCTGAGTTCTACATGAACTACAAAGTGAACTGGTATCTCACCTGTGTGCCCTGTTCAATCACAGCCTCACCTTAGGCTTTGTCCATACCGAATGGCACACTGCTACAGTCATCCTTCTCCACAAAGGAATAGCAACTACAGTCCCTGGGAACTATCACCCCATTAGCCTGACGAGTCTGATATGCAAAGTTATGGAATGCATCATCATGGACCTAATAAACAAGAATATAGGGAATCTCCAAACTCTGGATCCCACACAGTTTGGTTTTGTGAAGGGTAGATCATGCCTGCTTGATTTGGTCAACTTCTCTGAGTCATTCACCAGAGCTGTGGATGAAGGTAAGGTGGTTCATACAGCCTGCCTTGATCTGGCCAAGGCCTTTGATACCATTCCCCACTCAGGAATCACAGAAAAACTCACTAAGCTAGGCATCAACTCCTATATCACTATGTGGGTTGCAAACTGGCTGACAGATAGAACCCACATTGTGAAAGTAGCTGACTCCAAGTTAGACTGCCGACCAGTCACGAGTGGAGTCCCACAGGGTTCGGTCCTGGGTCCTCTCCTGTTTGGTATCTACTTCTCTGAAGTCCAAACCAACACGAAGGGACTCTGGCTGACAAAGTTCGCAGAGGATTGCAAGTTGGGAGCTATTATTAACTCACCAAATGATGTTGACATCCTACAGAAAGGCCTCACTGAGACCAACGACTGGTGTCAGAACCATGGCTTTAAGCTCAATGCCAAAAAAATATGTCGTCATCCCCTTTGAACAAAACCTGGTTCCTATGAATTACCACATCAATGGTAGTCCACTGAACACAAAAGGCGTAATAAGAGATCTGGGAACACAGGTTGACAACAACCTCTCTTTTGACCACCACATTGCCACTGTGGTCAGAAAGTCCTTATATGTACCACATCTCATTACTAAGGGTTTTGCACCCAGGAAGAAAGAGGTCATTGTCTCCCTCTACTCTTCCCTCATTAGGCCAATCATCGAGTATAATACCCCATTAGGCATGTACCTCATTAGACACCTGCAACAACTGGAGAGGCCACAGAAGTACCTCACAAAGAGGATCCTAGGCCTTAAACACTTGTCCTATATGGGCAGACTCAAAAAACTCCAACTATTCTCTGTTTCATATTGCCTACTTAGAGGCGATCTCTGCTTTACTTACAAAGCCATGTCTGACCCAGCTCTGTTAGAAATGCTACATCTAAAGAAATCCCAATCTCTGCACACCACATGCACCAGAGACCTCAACCTCATTACCACAATCAACAGAATGTGCTAGAGGGACAGGTTCATAACCCAGAGCTGCCCATGCTATGGAACAGACTTCCCATACATGTCAAACAGAGCACCTTAATAGCCCTCTTCAAGAGAAATCTTGATGAGTGGATGGGAAATAGTAAATTCACCCCGGGGATCACTACAGTGGCTCCACTCAACAGAGGCACTGGGAACTAAGGTTGGGTGGCACGATGCCAGGGTAATCCTGTGGGCTTGGCTTGTAAAGGCCCCAGGGCCATTAGCCTAGTACATATTTGTTATAGGTGACTCCACTGTATGACATACAGATGTACCTCTTATGAGGCTGAGTAAGGAAAGAGTGATGGTTAGTTGCTTGTCTGGAGCCAGGGACCATCAGATCATGCATGCACTCAGGTCCCTGATCTCACATATATCAGTATGACTTTGTCATAGTTCATGCAAGTGTCAGTAACTTGAGGCATACCTCCCTGGACTATATGAAGAACAATGTGATTGAACTCTCACACTATGTGTCCAAGGCAGGCATGAGCTTAGCTCTGAGCAGCATTCTACTTTCTCTACGGATGATGCCACAATATGAGCAAAAAGTAAGTGACTTCAATAACTGGCTTAGTTTTTGGTGTCATTCAAGAGGGTCCAATACTTGTCAGCCTGGGAGGATATAATGGACAGGCAACACTGCTTCACCAGGGGTGGCCTCTAGGGTTTTGATAACTGTCAAAGACATTATTCTCCCCATACTGCCTTTTAAGCAATACCAACCTAACAAACCTACCAACAGAATGAAACAAGCAAAGGAGAATATGAAAATGTTACTGATTAAGGCTAGGAGTCTAAACAAGAAACTCCACTCCCTAAAAAACCTGGAGTATATTGACATCTGTGTAGTGACTGTGACATGGTTTAAAATAGTGGTGAGCACTCTGACTGTGCAGGGCTATAATGCCTTTCACACGTTTAGACCAGCTATAGTGCAGGATGGGAAAAAAAGGTGGAGGTGTCTCAGTCTACATCCAGTAGAGACCCACATCAAGGCCTGTAAAGCAGCATGATGCACAAGAGCTTCTTCATATCCATATAACCATCAGAAAGGACCATGGTTGTACAAAGTAACATTATCATTTTTTGGGGGTATGGGGTGGCAAAATGGTTAAAGTGTTTACATTACAGACACAAGGTGCAAGGTTTGATTCTCAAATGGGATATTTGGCTAGGATTAAAATGAACTACAATGGTATTTAGCCTAGTACTAATCTATGACCCTATGACCTTAAAAGGAAGCCACAATGCCTATCTACAGGACCCTGAATCACCCCATATTAGACCAAATGCCATTTACCTAGGGGATCTAAAGTATCCAGCTATAGAATGGGAAACCTACACCATCACTAGTGCACAAGCACAGAGATTCCTGGTCCTCACTGTTATAAGAGAATGCTACCCCCCCCCCCCCCCCAGTGTGATATCCTCTCTGGCAAGGTTAGACCACAAAATAGTCTCCTTTAAAGTAAAAATAAAACTCATAACCCCAGTTAACATAAATATAGTCTACCAAAACAAAATATGAGATATGAGATAAATTTCTGGGCCAAGAACAACCACAAGGCATTCTTTATCTATGTCTGCAACCTCAAGGACAGTACAAACTGGTGTGCAGAGCTCATTGTTAATGGAGTCACTTATACTGAGCCAGAAGATATAGCAAGCCTACTGGCAGACAAATTCAGCTCTAGTTTTACCCTTTACCCGACAGCCTTCACCTATGAAATACCATCAAATATAAATCCTTCTAATATCACTAGGGGGCGGGTCCTCAAAGCTGTCTCTAAGGCCAAGAACACTGCATCGATGTGGCATGACAGTTTCCCCAGGCTGTCTCCTGAATAGCATGAAACATGACCTATCAGGCCCTCTGGAATTATTTTAACTGAAGCCTCCAAATAGGCTTTGTGCCTCATGAATGGAGAACAGCAACCATCATCCCTCCACACAAAGGCAGGCCATCTACAGATCCTGGAAACAACAAACCCATAAGTCTCACTAGTCTCATATGCAAAACTATGAAAACACTTGTCATGAAAATGGGCAATAATGTTACAGGAAATCTCCATACACTGGACCCAACTGAGTTTGGTTGCATCAAGGGCAGGTCATGCCTACTCAGTCTGGTGGACTTCTTTGAGAAGATCACAGTGACCTTAATCTAGCCAAGACTTTGACATAATACCAAACTTGGGCATTGTTGACAAACACAAGAAGTTAAGTATAAATCCTTATGTTACCTAGTGGATAGCCAGCTGGCTCACAGACGGGATGCAGGAAGTTGATATTAGGGAGTCCACCTGTACAAACAGGCCAGTCTCCAGAGGAGTTCCTCAGGGATCAGTCTTGGAACTGCTCCTTTTTGGCACCTACTTCTCAGAAGCCAAGATCAATGTCACGGGCCGCTGTTTGACCAGATTTGCAGATGGTTGCAAATTAGGAGTAGTCATAATAACTGTTGTCAGAACCATGGACTAAAACTAAATGTCAAGAAATGCATAATAGTAACCTTCAGAAAGTCAGCCACCCCTGATAAGTATCATATTGAGAACATACCCCTAAGATTTGATCCAGTAGTCAGAGACTTGGAGGCACATATAGACAATAATCTAACCTTTGTCCATCATATATCTACAGTAGTGAGGAAATCTTTCTAGGCTGTAAAAATTCTAAACAAAGGTATGGCATCTAGGTCTACGTAGGTCATTGTTCCACTGTATTTGGCATTCATCAGACCTATCATCGATACAATTCTCTCTCTGATAAATACCTAGCCAGGCACAGCCAGCAACTGAAATGTCCACATAAGTTCCTTACAAATCCATAGCATAAATAACATGTCTTATGCAGACTGCCTCAAAGCCCTATCTCTGCATTCTGTCTCCTACAGGCTGCTGAAGGGAGATCGATGCCTGTACAAAGCAAACAGCACCAGAATTACCCATTCTAAAGAATTAAACCTTGACTGAGATACAATCAGGACCTGCTGGAGAGACAGGTATGCATTCCAGAGACTACCTCATTTCTGGAGCAGATTCCCCATCCACATGATGCTGGGACATAGGATCTGAATTGCCTAGACAAAGTGAACTTACCAAGTTTAATGTTTTTAACTGACAAAAAAGTAATTACTAAAAATTGAGAATCAAAATCTTACAAGATATATATATATATATATATATATATATATATATATATATATATATATATCTGAAGCACTCAGTATTTGTAAATGACATGGTTGCTTTGGTTCTATGTTATGTTATGTTATGTTATGTTATGTTATGTTATGTTATGTTATGGTGCGGTTTTTCCATGAAGGCATTTGCTGCAACAACAACAAAGAATATTGTAAAGAAGATAAAATAACTGAAAGTGGAATCTTTAGAAAATGGAAGGAACAAATTACACAGAAATAAACTGAATGTGTGGGAACAACAAGCAGAATAATGTTCAGGAGGAAGGACAGGAATGAAGTTTAAGTGAAGGCAGGAATTTAGCAATTTATTCTCAGCTAGACCGTCTTCTGTCTGGAGACATGCGTGAATGGGCGTACCTTCGTTGAAGGTTGTGCATCAGGGCTGGCAACTTGGCACGTAAAAATGTACTGCCAATCATTAGCGGACCAGAGTTTCGCTGTGGCAACCCCTAACCGGGAAAAGCCGAAAGACACAACAACAACAACATATAATGTTGGCACGAATGATAATTGTTAAACATAAAACATATATATATGGGTCTACTTTAGAACACCGACACGCCAAAATACCGACTATGAGAACACCGAGACCGGAAGATCAACAGTTCAAAAGCACAAAATTTCACATGCCCGACAAACCACAATCCTGACAATCAACAAAACAAAACAAATACATTTTCCGAAAAACACACACACAACACAAGCACACCAAAAACCTTACAAACCTACACTAAACCTTACATACACAACTATCTATGCACTAATATTAACCCAAACCCTAACCCTAAGGTCCGTCACTATCGCACACTCACCAAACCCGCGCCCTAACCCTAATTCACTGAACCCGCTCCTAACCCTAGAGTATGTCACTATCGCACACTTACCTTAACATGTCGGTGTTCCCAGCATCGGACTTTTAAACTGTCGGTCATCTCAGTTGTCGATCTTCCGGTCTCGGTGTTCTCATCATCAGTGTTTTGGCGTGTTGGTGTTTTAAAGTAGACCCATATATATATGTGTGTATATATATATATATATATATATATATATATATATATATATATATAGCATGAAAAATGTTACTATGATTTGTTTCAATTCTAGTAATGTATGTTTGCCTATGGCTCTATCTAAAATGGGTTTAATAAAGATGTTTAAAAAAATGAAAATGGCCTACAGCAATATGTTGTGTAAGCATTTGGGTTTGGATAAAGCTACAGTGATAGTCATATTCAGGTTTCATTGGCAAAGTGTCCTAAAGGAGATTAAGAATTACTGTGCCAGAGGTCTGGGATGCCAAAGGACAGCCATAAACCAGACATTCATGAATCCCTTAATTCCATACCTACAAGTGAAGTTCCATTTGAAAGAATTGCAATGGATGTTGTGGGGCCGTTACTTAGTTCCAGTGATGGTCATTGGTATGTATTAGTAATCCTGGACTATGCTTAAATGTATTAGTCAAGAGTCCAGAGGAGTCTGGAGAAATCTGCAAAAGAACAGAAACACTGAGGCCGGAGCAAGCAGATCCAAGACAGGAATTTTGGTTGGTGTTCAGTTATGCTAGTAGATATCCTGGTAGATATGATCTAGAGCTGTTAGAAATAATGCAGAAAAATTATTTAGGTTACAAAGGGTTTGGATTGATTAACTAGAAAGTTGCTAATAAAAGGCTTTATGTTTCCACCAGCAGAAGTTCATGTGAAAAGAGACTATGAACTGACTGTTGTACATGATTCTAGTAAAGACATTTTAGTGTTTGAGTACCATTAATTTATGAGAAATATTTAATACTGTCAGCCCTAAAACTTGTATTCACGCCTTAGTTAAGCACTGTCTCCAAAGCTGCAAATGTGCAAATGTTTTCCTGGATTGAAACCATTTTGCTGAGTTGTTTGATTTTCACCTTTTGCTAACTTTTGCTTCCTGTTTTGGCAAAGATAGTCCATTTTTCATGTTCACCTGAATAAATTCATTGGTTTCATAAAAAATCACAGTAGTTTAAGTAAACTTACAATAACAGTGGATATTTAAATGGTCAATCCTGTAGTAATGTAACCTATATGCTTTATATCTTGTATAGCATGTAACAGCCAGACTGATTCCAAAGATTCAGGACACACTCTATGCACCCAAAACATTAGTTAGTTTGAGATAAGATGATGAAAAGTCAGGTCTGTGTGCCAAACCTTTCAGATCTTTCATGCCAACAGACAGACATAGGCTAATGCCCTAAAATGACAATACTAGGAAAAGAAAAATACATGTCAACGCTGGAAACAAATAAGACAAAAAAATCAGGGGGAAGGAGGAAGGGAGTGTCTACTGCAGCAGTGATCAACCGAACATCTACTGTTACAGTAAGTTTACTTATAAACTTGTACTGTGTTCATCATTATGATCTCTGCTGCAGTAGCCTAAGCTATATGTGTAGATAAAAGAACTGAAGTAAAAGGAGAAACAGAAAGGTAAAAGAGCCCCTGGAGAATGGTCGTAACAAGGCCTGTCCTAGACTTGCAGAAGGAAATCTTGTTTATAGTGCTTTGTAAAAGTATGCATAGGGGACCAAGTTGCTGCCTCTAAAATACTTCTAGAATTCAACCCTTTCTAAAAAGCTATAGATGAAGCCAAGGCTCTGGCAGAATGAGCTTTGACCCTGCCTGGAATGGTTTTGCTGTAATGGGAATAAAAAAGGTAATAGTCTGCACATGGAGTAAAATCTGGTTCCCCCTTGCTTGTTTATCTACCTCCTCATTGTAGTGTTGTCTGTAAACAATTAAAGAGGTCCCAGGGACCACAAATGATTCAGAGTTGACAGCATTTATAACAGCTAACATCTCCTTTATGTTTATGCATTTTGATCTGTATTTTTGGGCTAGGAGACCCTGCACTTTTATCCCTATTGATACTGATCCCAAATCAAAGTTTGAAGCATATGTTGTGACTGTTTGGAGCAGGAATGGAGAATGGGAGACCTGGATTTTGAGAACTTTGATGTCTCCATCATCTGATTTCCCTTTTTTACAAATCCTAATACCGAGATTTGAAAAGTCAATGGATGTAGATGCTGGGACCGTAGAGATTTTGGATACCACTGTATCTTTCTTATGCAGAGTCTTGAAAATGTTATCATAAGCATCATATATTCCAAGAGACAAAGAATCCTGAGGAATTCCCTCACTGAGACTGATGTCTAAGAGGAAAACCCAAGGAATAAATCTAAATATAGATCTATTTTTTTCTTGTGGAAGAAATGGTATTTGTATTGAGGTGTCCAGTAGGTACCCTAGAAAACAATCCTGTAAGAAGGATTCAAAAAAAGTCTTGTGAATGATCTCTTGGAAAGCCAACCTGTGTAGGAGATCGGTTATCAAACAGAGAGACAGAGAAAGAGAGAGAGACTCCTGACACTTCTAAACAGTCTTTGCAAACATAAGCAAGTTGTCTCAGTATGGAAAATATGGATATCTGCAGTGTTCAGTGCGCTGTCACAGGAGCAACACACTTTGTGAAGACCCTTGGAGCAGTGTAGAGCCCAAAGGGTAAGAAAGAGAATTGATTAATGTGATCCACATACACAAAACATTAAGAAATACCTGAAATCTGCATAAATAGGAATGTGATCATATGCATTTTTTTAATCTAAGGTTACTAAGAAATTCCAGTGAGGGAGCAGGGGTAACAAGTTCTGAAGTGAAAGCATTTTGAACTTGGGCACTATCATTAACTGGTTCAGGAAGGAAAGATCCAGTACTGATCTTCAAGCATCTTCTTTCTTTGGCACTAGAAACATTACTGAATAAAATCTTTCTCCTAACAGAGGTGGAGTAATATCTTCTACCCCCCCCCCAGAAACGCCATATGTTGCAACACAGAATAAAATGAGAACGAATTCCCCCTGGAAAGAGGGAGAGAGTCCCATTGCCATCTGTAGCCTAGATGGATCACATTCAGGACCCATGTGTCTGAAACAATCTGTTGCCAAAGACAGAAATGGAGATTCAGACTTTTTGGGATGATTATGGGACTGCCATGGTGGGAGGGAGCAAAGATCCTTCATATAGTCATTCTGAATTATTTAACCGCCCTTTGTTCTGGTAAAGGGGTCTTGCTTTCTCTTTGTAATCTCTCTCCACCTGATTTTTAACTCATTACATCTGTGTAGTGCCTCTAGGTACATCTGCAGTTAACTCCTACTGATGCCTCTAGACATCAACTATCACTTGTTGATATTTGTATCAATAATTCTAAAACCATGCTATGTATTAGGTTTTAAAAGATTTCATCTTAAAGTTTACACAGTGGTAAACTCAACTGCATTAATATTAGACCTCTGTAGAGTGCAGGCAAATGTTAACTGTTATTTTATGATATTAATTTATATAGATATAATTTTCACATTTTTCTAAATATCTCAAAAAACAAGTAACACAGAGAGAGAGAACTTCTTAGCCTCATATGAAAGCTTTCAGCTAGATGAATAAAATGCTGACAGTATGTGTGCGACTCGACTGGTTACAGAGATATTGCAAGCTGTTTACAAAAATATTACAAATGTAATAGTTATTGTGTTTACTGGGCCTTATACAATTCAGTTTAAAACCTAGAACCTAACAAATACTAACACTGTAAAAATAGTTTGTGCTGAAGAGTTTGCCATTTATACTTCTTTCATAACTGCTATGGTTCCAGAGATATGAATATTTGTTTGAAATGTGAGGACATAATTTGATTCTGTCAATAGGTATAGGCTTCACTCCCTGGAAGATATGGTGCAAACTTCCTGAGCTCTATTGGAGTGAATGAGCTAAATATCTGCTTACCAGCAATAAACTCCACTGCCAGTCATGAAAGGACCGGTGATCCACTGTGGTGATCCCTAACCAGGATAAGCCAAAAGACAACAACACCACAACAGCAGTCTGCTGGGACTGTTTGTTTTGCTTTTTGCCAAAGGTAGATTAGGGAGCAGTGGATCTCTTGGAAAACTTAGAGAAGGGCGGCTGAGAAATCTGAGAGATTTCTTGAAACAGCCTTCCCTCTCATCACACTTTTTGATGATTTCTTCAGCAGAAGGTGAAAAAACTAAATCTCTGTCCAAGGGAGAATTTAAAATTCCATCTCTGACATCTGGGAAGTTCTGAGAATGCAGCCAGGCAACCCTCCTCAAAACAGTTCCAGTGGCAGCAGCCCTGGAAGTAGTATCGACAGAGTCATAAACACATTTTAAACAATCAGTAGTGACTTGTGAAACCAACTAAATCTATATTACACAAAGCAGACTTCTCCTGTCAAAAGGAAAGTGATGACAAAACATTCCTCATGCTTTCACAATTAGCCAGGCTAAACTTTAACAAAGTAGCCTGACAATACAGAATTCTAAAAATTAAAGTTTCAGTAGCAAACACTTTTTTTCTCCAAACTTGTCAAAAGTCTTCCCATCCTTGTCAGAAGGAGATGGATAAGAATTAAGAATCTGTTTAGCAGCAGCTAGATTTACTAAAAAGGAACATATTTGGATAGAATGCAGTTTCAGCAAATAGAAAAAAAAGTGAGTGCTGTTCACTGAAACTACATTCACCAACAGTGGAGTTGGCTTTTTTCTCTGCTGTTGTTGAACCTCAGAGTTGGTATAGATGTCTGGAGGTGAAGAGGTTGCCCCACCACATGGTGGGTGAGGGGGGCTTGTCAACCTGAAAAAAAAAGAAAAAAAATGTTCTAATGCTTGCTGAAGGTGGTTTCAGCAAATGGTTTTCGTTTTGTTTTCTTGCACTGAAATTACCTGTGGTGAATCAAAATGAAAACCTTTAAGTAAAGCAGCTGGGACAGGCCTGGTATTGATATATAAAAACTTGAAAGCCTGACCAGCTTCACATAATCTATTTGCTGTTTTAGGGCAGCAGGCTAACTGTCAGAGAAACTGCAGGCTGTAACAAACACATTTTCCAAAGAAGACAAATCTGGAGGGATAGGTGAAGTCTCTGAAAACTCCACTCCATTTGTAAAAAATATAGTATTTTCTGAGGGACTGAGAAACTGAACTGAAAACATTTATTCTTCATGGAAATAGTCTCAGAGAAAGGGAATGCCTCATGGGGAGAATCAGATACCTGAGGAAAAAATGAATCTGTCCCTTCACATCCCCTGCCAGGTTCAGTCACTTAAACTTCTTCAGGGAACGAGGATCCCTTTTTCCTTTTACCAGAAGCAACTTTATAAGAGGAGTCAAGAGCCTGCACAAGGCACAGGAGAAGACAATTGTTTAGTTGTACATCTGCTTTTGACATGAATGTCTGAGGAATCAGACCCAATATTGCCAGCAACAACTTCCCAGGGATGGGCACATTACTCTGGCTAAGCAAGGGCACTTTCTCTCCCCTTCTCTTAAGACCAACAAGAGTGGCTCTCCCTTTCCTGCTAAGAGGACCCCAACAGCTGCAGTAGATGTGTCTATCTCCATTTACGATGGTAGCTGTACAGAGATCTGAAGAAAAAGATGAATAGTCTTTGAAACCATCTTTGACCACAGCAGAGCCACTCACCTGCAGCTTTGGGAAATTAGCAGTCTACTGTGGTGGCAAAGGCTGCCTAAAAATATTTTTCTTTTTATGGTTGGAAAAAGCTCCAACTGAAAATCTGGTATGTTGTTCCATGGTCAAGCTGAAAATGGTGCTTGTTTCCTGGGGAAGTAAGCTTAACATCAATAGTTGATAAAACAGAAAAGTAGCTAAAAAGTTACATTTTCCCATAAAAAACACATAGAAACAAAAAAACACATATAAACACTTTAAACACTTTTCCAGCTGCCCCAAAAAGTAAACAAGCACACTTTTTCCACAGCAAAAGTTGTTTTAAGCAATGTTTTTTTACCACAAAAGTAAAAAACTGCACTCCCTTTTAAAAGTACATTAAAATCATGAGACAATCAACAAAAACACTTCTTCCCAGTTTAAAAGTACTTACTTTACAGAAATAAGTTTTCTGTGAGAAATAAGAAAAAGTGGAAGTTTTTTCCCTGAAGGGGAACTTATCTGCTCAGCAACAAAACGGTGTTAGCCAACAGTCGATCATTGAAACCCTGTACAGGAGTGCTTTTCTCAGTGTCAGGAAAACTCTGAAGGGTCTGGACCTATACCTGACTTTTAGTTGTCTCAGCTTGAGCTCACTAATGATTTGGGCAGTGGAAGATGCCCTGAAGCTTTGGAAGCTGGCCGACTGTTATATCCCTGCATAGGATATAAGCCATATAGCTTGGCTACTGCAGTGGTGATCATAATGTTGAACATCTCAAGTGTGTCTGCTTGTTGGAAATGTCAATATGCAAATATATATTGTGGAATACAAAATGTAGCAGACATCCTACCCCAGTTTTGTCAAATAATGTGGTTTTGGTGAACATAAAGAGAAAAAAATACAGGTTCTTCCCAAATAATCATGTGGAATATCAACACAGCTTAAAGTACCTTTAGCATAGTGACAGTCCTTAATAACTGGGACACACTCTCTCTTAACGAGCCTTTCTGAGCTTCTCAACATCTCTCTATTTCTTCTGGTCTTCCTTGCGCAAGAAACATGTTCAGATTCTTCTTTGTGTTTTCCTCCTGGTCTGTCTTACTCTGTAATGCTTTACCCAGAACTGCTAAGACAGGCACAAAATCCTCCTCAAGGAAAAGCCAGTGACTCTGACCTGGCTGACTTCAGCTGTCATTTTCATAAACCGCTGACTGGCTTCATTAACAAATAAACCGGAGACCCTAGTCTAGTGATTATAATGTGTTTCCTGACATTCTTAAAGATCATGTGCAGTGGTATTACTTACTGTCAGAACATCCTCAAGAGTTGTCATCTCAGTGCCTGTTGTATCACCTTACCTTTGTTGTTGAAGTCCGTAAGTATGAGTGGTTAGTTGGCTACAAGCTTAGAAAAAAAAACATACCCATTCCTGTTTGTAACCTATATATACTGTTAACAGGGCAAATGGGTATGTCCATATGAAGAGCTGGTAGCAATCTTCTTCTTCTTTCAGCTGTTCCCGTTAGGAGTCTCCACAGCAGATCATCCGTTTCCATTTCTTCCTGTCCTCTGCATCCTGCTCTGTCATACCAACCACCTGCATGTCCTCTCTCACCACATCCACAAACCTTATCTTAGGCCTTCGTTATTTCCTCTTACCTGGCAGCTTCATCATCAGCATCCTTGTCCCAATATACCCAGCATCCCTCCTCAACACATGTCCAAAGCAAAGCAATCTTGCCTCTCTGGCTGTATCTCCAAACTGTCCAACCTGAGCTGTCCCTCAAATATACTGATTCCTAATCCTGTCCATCCTCATCACACCCAGTGCAAATCTTAACATCTTTAACTCTGCCACCTCCAGCTCTGACTCCTGCCTTTTTGTCAATGCTACCATTTCCAACCCATATAACATAGCTGGTCTCACTACCATCTTGTAGGCCTTCCCTTTCACTCTTACTGGTACCCGTCTGTCATAAATCATTCCTGACACTCTTCTCCACCTACTCCATTCTGCCTGCACTCTCTTCTTCACCTCCCTTCCACATTCACCATTACTCTGAACTGTTGATCCCAAGTATTTAAATTCATCCACCTTTGCAAAACTCTACTCCCTGCATCCTCACCATTCCTCTTACCTCCCTCTCATACACACATATATTCTGTCTTAGTCCTGCTGACCTTAATTCCTCTCCTCTCTAGAGTATATCTCCACCTCTCCAAGGTCTCCTCAACCTGTTCCCTACACTCACTACAGATCACAATGTCATCGGAAAACATCATAGTCCACAGGGACTCCTATCTGATCCTGTCTGTCAACCTGTCCATCACCATTGCAAATAAGAAAGGGCTCAGAGCTGATCCTTGATGTAATCCCACCTCCACCCTAAATGCATCCATTACTCCTACTGCAGACCTCATCACTGTCACACTACCCTCATACATATGCTGTACCACTCTTACATATGTCTCTGCCACTCCCGACTTCCTCATGCAATACCACAACTCCTCTCTAGCCACCCTGACATATGCCTTCTCTAAGTCCACAAAGACACAATGCAGCTTCTTCTGACCTTCTCTATACTTCTCCATCAACACCCTCAGACCAAACATCTCATCTGTAGTACTCTTTCCTGGCATAAAACCATACTCCTGCTCACTAATCATCACCTCCCTTCTTAGCCTAGCTTCCACTACTCTTTCTTATAACTTCATGCTGTGAGTGATCAGTTTTATCCCTCTGTAGTTACTACAGCTCTGCACATCACCCTTATTCTTGTAACATCAGTACCAAAATACTTCTTCACCACCCCTCAGACATCCTCTCAATTTCCAAGATTTCATTAAACAATCTGGTTAAAAACTCCACTGCCATCTCTCCTAAACAACTCCATACTTCCACAGGTATGACATCTGGACCAACAGCCTTTCCATTCTTCATTCTCTTCATAGTTATCCTTACTTCTTCCTTGCTAATCCACTGCACTTCTAGATTCACTATCCCCACATCATCCAACATTTTTTCCAGCTCATTCTCTTAATTCATCAGCCCCTGAAAGTACTCTTTCCATCTGCTCAACACACTCTCCTCACTTGTGAGTACATTTCCCTCATTATCCTCTATCACCCTTACCTGCTGCACATCTTTCCCAGCTTGGTCCCTCTGTCTAGCTAGTCAGTAAAGGTCCTTTTCTCCCTCTGTTGTGTCTAACCTTTCATACAACCCTGCATACATCTTATCCTTAGCCTTCACCACCTCTCTCTTTGCCATATGCCTCATCTCCTTATACTCTTGTCTACTTTCTTCATCTCTCTGACAATACCACTTCTTCTTTGCCAACCTCTTTCTCTGTATGCACTCCTGTGCTTCTTCGTTCCACCACCAGGTCTCCTTCCTCTGTCCAGATGTCATACCAAGCACCTTTCTAGCTGCCTCCCTTACCAGCTCCGCTGTAGTTGACCAATCTCCTTTAAGCTGACCCTCCTGCAGAGGACATAATCCACCTGTGTGCATCTTCCTCCACTCTTGTACGTCACCCTATGCTCCTCCCTCTTCTTAAAATATGTATTCCCCACAGCCATGTCCATCCTTTTTGCAAAATCCACTACCATCTGACCTTCTGCATTTCTCTCCTTAACCTCATACCTACCCATCACTTCCTCATTCCTTCTGTTCTCTTTACCAACATGCCCACTGAAATCCGCTCCAATCACCACTCTCTCACCTTTGAATACACTGGTAGCAACCTAATAATAATATTTCAAATCAAGTTATAATAAGTAGGCACCAGGAGAGGAAAGTTTATGCTTCCAAATGCACATCACTCATCACAGCCACACATCCTTAAGGGTGAGAGATGTTTTTAATCATTGTATGACAGCACCTGCAGTGATTATCTTTTATTTTCAAGATCTCAACCAAGGGTTCTAAGGTGACTTCTAATAGTAAAAGCAAACCCCTTTCAAACTTCAAAGAATTTAATTCTGTGGTCCGCCTCAATACTGAATAAACAACTTATGTGGTTGTTACCACAAGGTATGTACCTAACAGAGTTACACTTTCCTTTTTTCAGTCTCACACATAGGTTCATAGGTGTGTACTAGGCTAATGGCCCTGGAGCCTTTACAAGCCTAGCCCATAGAAGTGGTCTGGCATCATGCTGCCTGACAGTAGTTCCCAGTGCCTCTATCACGTACAGCCACTGGAGTGATCCCCGGGGTGAACTTTCTATTACCCATCCACTCATCAAGATTTCTCTTGAAGAGGGGCAGTGAGGTGATCTGCTTGACATGTATGAGAAGTCTATTCCAGAGTATGGGCAGTATCTGGGGTGAGAAACCTGTCCCTCTAGCATGTTCTGTTGATTGTGGTAATAAGGTTGAGGTCTCTGGAGCGTGTGGTGCGGAGGGATTGGGATTTCTTTAGATGTAGCATTTCTAACAGAGCTGGGTCAGACATGGCTTTGTAAGTCAAGCAGAGATCGCCTCTAAGTAGGCGATATGAGACAGAGGATAGCTGGAGTCCTTTGAGTCTGTCTGTGTAGTCATCATCATAATCATCAGCCCCTTTTTCACATTTTTTCTACATGGGGTCATGGTATCATGTTAACTGTCGCCAACTGTTTCTGTGCCACACTCCTGCCTTCTTCAACACTCATGCCTGATTGTCGCAGATCTTCTTTCACACAATCCATCCACCTCTTTGCTGGATGTCCTTGCTTCCTCTTATCTTCTTCCTGTCTGTCCCAAATCTTCCTCAGCAGATTGTCTTCTGCTTTTCTGCACATGTGCCTAAACCACCGTAATCTGCTTTCTTTGATCTTTTTCTGCAATTGAAACTACTTTGGCTTCTGTTCTCATGTCCTCATTTCTTTGTCTGTCCCGCAGGGTGCATCCTACCACCTTTCTCAGGCACTTCATTTCCATCATGTCTAGCTTCTTCAGCTGTTCTGCCTTTACTGCCCAGGTTTCTGTACCATACAGTAGTATGGGTCGCACCACTGTCTTATTCATCTTGCTTTTCAGCTTCTTTGGCATTCTTCTGTCATAGACTACACCTGATACTCTATGCTAGTTGGCTGCAGCCCCTCTGATTCTAGCTTTGACCTCTTCATTCAGAATACACTTCCCCTCAACCACCCCTCCCAGATACTTGAAGCTGTTTACCTGTTCCACTATCTTCCCTTCTATCTCTATTCTCAGCTTATTCTGATATCCCCAATTTGCTGCCATTACCACCGTCTTATCAGTGCTTAGTTTCATCCCATGTGCCTTCAGATTTGCATTCCATTCTCATATCCTTTGCTGAAATTCTAGCTCAGAGTCTGCCTGTACTGCTACATCATCTGCATACAGCAGCTTTGTTGATCTGTCCCCTCCAACCTGTTTGTTAATGAAGTCCATCACCAGTATGAACAGCAGTGGGCTTAGAGATGAACCCTGATGTACACCCACTCCCACTAGGAACCCCTCTGTGAGGCCGAACACTGTTTGTACTTGAGTCACTGTGTCTTTGTACATAGCCTGTACTAATTCTACCAATTTTTCCGCGACTTCAAACTACCACAGTACTGCCTAGATTAGCTTTCTTGGGACCTTGTCATATGCTTTCTCCAAGTCTAGGAATGCCCAGTTGGACTCTGTCCTCATTACTAGCTTCTTCTCAAGTATCCGCCTCAATGCAAACATTGGGTCAGTTGTGCTGCATCCTGATCTGAATCTGAGCTGTTCATCTCCCATCTTACATTCTACTACTCTGTGTATCCATTTATCAATCACTCTCTCCAGAACTTTCATGCAGTGTGGTAGGAGTTTGATCCCTCTGTACTGCCCACAGTTGTGGATGTCCCCTTTGTTCTTGTACACTGGCTAAAGTATGCTTATTCTCCAGTCATCTAGGATACGCCTTTCTCTCCACACTGCTATTAGCACCCTCAGGAGCCATTTCTCCCCTATCTTACCCAGCATCTTTATCATATCTGCTGTCACCTCACCTGAGCCTGCTGCTTTCCCTGACTTCATCTTCCTTAGTGCTGTTCTTACTTCTTCTACCCTCTTTAACTTCTGTTATAATAACTCAAGGTTCACGGGAACTTACCTTTAGATGATCAAAAGAAGATGAGTCAGAAGGAGGGTCATAGGAATGGATATGCCTTTGTCCCTTTTCTTCTCTAATTGCAGGCTGTTTCTGGGACAGTACAGATTCTGTGGGGTTTTCTTCATTCAGAAGCTGCTGGAAATACTCCTTCCATCTGCCTTTGATGTCCTATGGACTGGTAAGCAGGTTGTTGCTGGCATCCCTTATGAAGGGTGTCTGACTATCTTCTTTATCTTTCTGTCTTTGCCTTGCAACCTGATATAGTTTCTTTGCCTCCCTTACTGAGCCACTTTCCAGAAGATGGTAGAGTGCCTCTGATGCCCTATTCTTTTCTATTGCAACTTCTTTCTTAGCTTCTTTGTTAGCCAACCAGTAGTCCTTCCTAGCCTGGTCAGTCTTTTCTATCTCCCATTTCTTCCAGTACTCCTTCTTTCTTTTGATGACTTCCTGGACTTCTGCATTCCACCACCAGCTTTCCTTATGTGCCTTATTTCCATACCTGGCTCGGCCACATATCTTTTCTGTAGTCCTAACACATGTTGTTTTTAGGCGCTGCCACTCCTCTTCAACTCCACCTATTTCCTCCTCTTCTTGGGGTGCTAAAGCCCTGAGTAATTCCTTGAACTGCTGTACTTTCTCAACAGTCAATTTCCATGTCTTCAGCCTGGTCTCTGTTGACCTTAGAGCCTTCTCTGACCTCTGCTTGCAGCTGATTGTGGCAACTAATGGTTTATGCTGTGGGCCAACTGTTTCACTGGGGATGTCTTTGCAATCATGGATTCTACCCCAGTCCTTTTTCCTTACTAGGAGGAAGTCTACCTGAGTTTCATGTTGGCTACTCTTGTATGTGATCTTGTGACTGTCTCTCTTTCTGAACCATGTGTTGGCTACTATCAAGCCATTTGTCAGAGAGAAGCCTAGAATGGCTTCTCCTTCTTTATTCCTGTTACCCCACCAATGTGGACCCAGGCAGTCCTCATATCCTGTTCTGTCTGTCCTGATATGTGCATTCAAGTCACCCATTATCAACACCAATTCATGTTGTCCTGCTTTATCTAGTAGGTCCTGCAACTGCTGTCTGAATGCATTTTTTCCTCAATATCACAACCCTGCAGTGGAGCATATGCTGAGATTATCAATACTGCCCTATCATTACACTGGAGTCAGATTGCCATGAGTCTGTCATTAATTCTGATGATATCCCTCGCTGCCTTCTGAAGCCTCTCTCTCACCACAATTCCTACACCATTTCTAGCCTGTCCCCCACCTGAGTAGTAGAGTCTGAATCCCAAGCCAAGTGGCTTTGCTGCACTGCCCTTCCATCTCGTCTCTTGGACATCATGTCATCCACTTCCAAGCTGCATCCTGTCAGTGAACCTACATTAAGCATAGCAATTCTCAGTTCATGTTTGGCAGGTTGGTTGGTTTTACGTCCAGCTTTCGTTCAACAAAGCTATCCCAGGTACCCAGGCTGGGCAACTAGTCACCGGCTTATTGGCTGAGGACTGCTGGGCTTTATGGCGGGCACACACTGGCCAATAGGGGCACATATACCCCTTCCACCATTAGCAAGGGTCCCTGGCATGGGTGAGAGTAGGCCAGGTCCTCAACCCACTTATCACCAGTAACTACCCATGCCCATTTTTGGCGATATTAGTCAACATGACTGAATCACCTACAGCCATATTTTACAACATCCAGTGGGTAGCCCTTCCACGGCACACAGTCTGTGATCCATGTTCTCTTATCTTGAGGATACTGTGCACCACAGTAGATGCTCAAAGCGGTTGGTCTGTACAACTCTTTCCCCTATAGGGCACCATGTAGAGTCTGTGCTGCTGCCCACAGCTCCATTCATTGGTGAGTTTGAGATGGAAACACTCTGCATGTTTTTTGTACATGGGAGAAACCCCACGGAGACACAGGGAGAACATGCAAACTCCAAACAGGCATTGGTCAGAGGTCAGGATCGAACCTTGTACCTTGTGCATGGGAGGCAAAGACCTTAGCCACTAAGCCATCTAGTGTGTAGGACATGTGTTTAATGTCTAGGATCCTCTTTGTGAGGTATTTCTGTGGTAGGCATCTAGTGAGGTACACGCCAAATGGGGCATTATACTCGATGACTAGTCTAATGAGGGAAGAGTAGAGAGAGACAATGACCTCTTTCTTCCCAGATACAAAATCCTTGGTAATGAGGTATGCCAAATAGAAGGACTTTCTGACCACAGTGGCAATGTGGTGGTTGAAGGAGAGGTTGCTGACAACCTGCATCACCAAATCTCTTATAACGCCTTCAGTGTTCAGTGGGCTCCATCAATGTGGTAATTAGTGGAAACTGAGTTTTTACCAAAGGGAATGATGATACATTTTTTGGCGTTAGGCTTAAGGCCATGGTTTTGACACCAGTCATTGGTCTCAGTGAAGTCTTTCTATAGAATGTCTGCATCACTTGCGGAGTTAATAATGGCTCCCAGCTTGCAGTCATCTATGAACTTGGTCAGCCAGAATCCCTTTGTGTTGGCCTGAACTTCTGAGAAGTAGATGCCGAACAGGAGAGGACCCAGGTCCAATCCCTGTGGGACTCCACTTGTGACTGGTCGGCAGTGTGACTTGGAGTCTGCTACTTTCACACTGTGTATTCTATCTGTGAGCCAATTTGCATCCCAGCTAGTGATATAGGGGTTGATGCCTAGTTAGGTGGGTTTAGCAATAATTCCTGAGTGAGGAACGGTATCAAAGGCCTTGACCAGATCGTGGTAGGCTGTATGCACTGCATCACCTTCATCCACAGCCCTGATGACTAACTCAAAGAAGTCAACCAGGTTGTGCAGGCATGATCTCCCTTTCACAAAGTCAAATTGTGTGGGGTGTAGAGTTTGGAGATTTCCTATACCTTTGTTAATCAGGTTTATGATGATGCACTCCATGGCTTTACACATCAGACTCGTCATGCTAATGGGGAGATAATTCCCAGGGTCTGTAGTCGCCCCACCTTTATGGAGAGGGATGACTGTAGCAGTGTGCCATTCGGTAGGACAAAGCCTGAGGTGAGGCTGTGACTGAACAGGGCACACAGATGTGGTGCCAGTTCACTTTGTAGTTCATGTAGAACACAGCCAGGGATATTATTGGGTAAAGTTTGCACTGAATCTATCAGCCAGTATGTTGGTAATATCTGTTGGCTCAGTATAGGAGGTACCATTGTGCAGTAACTCAAAGCAAATCTGGGTATTGCTTTGGAGGCTCTTAATATAGCTATAGAAGGCTTTGTGATTGTTTTTAGTGTCTGCTGTAATTCTGCCTTCACAGCTGGCTTTAGAGGATTTGATGAGGGATCTCAACTTTTTGTTGAGGCTAACAAAGGAGTTTTTCCAGTCTTGGGACTTCACCTTTTCCTGCAACAGTTTCTTCCTTCTGTTGTAGAGTTTATTAATGGCAAGAGACCACCAGATTGGCTTCCTTTTTTTGGAGGAGAGCATCTTGGTTCTGTTGGGCATGGCTGGTCCCATGCATTTACTTAAATGTTCGTACAGTGCATTGGTGTAAGATTGGGCAGTTATGCAGCCATTTTCCATTGGCATGGGTGCTGTAAAGTTATCCACCTCTGTTTTTAGGAGTCCAAAGTCAGCTTTGGAGAAGTTTTTCAAAGTAGCTACCTTTGTGGGGGGGGGGGGGGCATGTGGATTTCCATGGTGATTAGTTTATGGTCGGATCTGACCAGGGTGGGATTGACTATGCGGGGGGGGCATGTGGATTTCCATGGTCGGATCTGACCAGGGAGGGTTTGACTACTGGTGTAGAGCAACAGTTGCCCATGTTAGTAATAACCATGTCAAGGATGCTGCTTCCTCTAGAGGGGGTCAGAATGAGCTGGTCCAGGGCATTGGAAACATTGGACCAGTGTGTTGGTGCTTGAGTAGTTTTCCCAGTTGATGGAGGGGTAGATGAAGTCTCCTAGTATGAGAGTGCTGAGTTGGACCTTGATAGATTCCTGGGTGCTTAGGAATGTGAAGTGAGAGTCTATGGACATGGTTGGGGACCTGGGACCTATAGCAGGCTATGACCTGGATCGCAGCCTTACCCAATGTTAGTTGTACCTCAAGTCTCTCACATGCGTTATGCTGGGCTACTAGTCTGGAGGTGTGCATATTCTCTATGAATAAGGAGAAACCACCACCTGTGGAGCTTCAGTCCATGTTTTAGGAATGAAAGGTGTGGAATGATGTATAGCCTGGTAGTGCAGGGGTGCTTTCTGCCACTTTAAACCAGGTCTCCGTTACAGCACAAATGTCGATGTTCTCCATTTTGAGGAGTGCTTCGAGTGAGTGCATCTTGAAATTTAGACTTCTAGCTTTGAACAGCAAGACCCTCAGACTGCGTTTATTTATAGCTGTTACAGTGGTAATTTGGTCTTTGGAACATCACCTAAAAAAGGCACTATAGGGCTGGCAAGAGCCTTAACCAGAACCCAGAAAAGCAAGTACCCAGAAACCCAGTTGACTGATGCAGGCCATCTCTGCAAAGCATCGAGGTCTGTCAATCATGTCATCCCAAGCAGACAGATACTGGACACCCTTAGATTGACACCAGAAACTTAGCCAATTGTTGAAGTCAATCATTTTTTACTTGTACTGCAGTATCATTCTGGGTGATGGTTGGATACTGCTCAGGGCTATTGTCATCCCTGCCTGGGCCACATAATCCAAGAGCTCCACCATGTCTCTTTTCATGTAGTCCAGTGAGGTGTGTCTCAGGTCATTCACACCTACATGGACAATGACAGAGTCATAGTTGAACTTGTGGAGTGACCTGAGTGTGTGTGTTATGTGTCGGATTCTGGCATCTGATAGACAGCTGACTGTTACATTCTCCTTATTCAACCTAGTGAGTGGGACATCTATGTGCATCACTAACGAGTCACCTATGATTATAGTATTAGGCAAGGTGTTTAGTCTTAGGGGCTTAGGCTGAGGGGCACACTGTGGAGGTGAGCTATGTGTCCTGTGGTGTGTGCTGTGTTGTGGTGGTCGAGTGCGTTTCTGTCTTGGAGGTCTCTGCTGTTTGGGTAAATTTCTATTGAGAGTCTCCGTTCTAAGAAAAAAATCACAAATTTTGTAATAAAGGTAGAAAGAATCAGGAAACGTATCTGCTTGAGCTTCACAGACTGTAACTAAAGGAATGGAGAAACTGTTCATAACTTCAGTGGAGGACTACATAAATCATCTTAGGTTCATAGGTTGGTACTAGGCTATCGGCCCTAGGGCCTATACAAGCCTAGCCGTAACAATTCCCTGGATATTTCTTCCCACAATATTTACTTCCCTGGACTCCAGTCTACCAGGGCGACTGACATGATCCCCAGGGTGAATTTCTTCAGTAAGAAAGTTCTGAAAATGGCATAGATGTAACTACCTCTAATACCAATAATTATCCCTCATCTTCTTTTTCTTCTGTCTATGTTGGTCTCTCTCTACATCTGGAAGAATGAACATCAAACTCTCAATTTCTTTTTCCTCTCTAGGTTTTTCTCTCTCTGTATACCTAGGTTTATAGGTTCATAGGCATTTACAAAGTTAATGATCACAAGGGCCTTTTTAAGCCTATCCATGCATCCTAAAACTCTGACAAGTTCTGGTACCCTTAATAAGTGTACACAGAGGCTTGGGAGATGAAACAGTTACAAGCAGGGGCCTGGGAGATGAGCCATTTACAGGCTGTCTATGTACATTAGAGACATACGTGCCAAACCAGGGATGAATGTCCTGTTCCCCATCCAATTGTCCAAGTTGCAGAAGGGAAAATGCTGCTCAGTGTAGGCTCATACCAGCCTAGGGACATATATTTCGAGAGCTCCATGATGTCTCTCTTCATATAGTCTAGAGAGGTACGTCTCAGGTCATTTACACCCACAAGAACTATGACTATGACTGTCTCAAGATAAACTTTGCTAGCAGTTTTCCTTTCTTTCCTAACTTACAAGTACCTGCTGCCTACAGCCTTACAGCACCTGAGTTTTCTGTCTTATACTGACATGAGTTACAATTTATTTATTTTTTACTATAGCACTGAAACCTTTACTGTTGTTAAATTTCACCTCAATAATATTCACCTGCTGCCTAGAATTCTCCACTTCTGGGGCATGCTGTTTTAGCTTTACAGAAAGGTTAGAATTCTGCTCAGTTTGTGCATTTTCCTTCCTTCCTTTCTAACTTAATTCCCCTAGAATGCAGCCTCTCAGTGACATGTTCATTCTCTTCAGTTCTAGTCACACATATATCATGCTTACAACATTTTTCAGGTTGCAATACTTTGCTATGTAACTCACTACACTGAAATGATTATTTTCCTCCATGCATAGCCGGCCTTAGGCATAGGCCAACTAGGTGGTCACCTAGGGCGCCACTGTAGCACGGGCAGGTTTTCAGTATTTATTTGGTGTAGGCAGACCAGGATGGGGGCACCAGGTGGTGTGGGGGGGGAGTGCCATGGAGCCTTTTTGCCTAGGGCACCAGTTGACCTAAGGCCGCTCCTGCCTCCATGCTGTTGTGGCATAGGCGTATGCTAAAATATCTTTCTAAACGGTATAGGTTCTTTCTCTCCCTCTGAATCTTTAACCAACTTTGTGTACCTTATAGCTTTTTAATACTACTCCTTAATCTCGGTTGAATTCATACACTCTTATGAATCCCAGTTTTCCAGGTTAGACACAGGTGTATAAGCAGACATTCATTTCATTTGTTGGTTCACCGCCCCAGAATGATACAGTGTTCTGTCAAAAAGTTTATCTTTTCACAACTGCCTCCACAAAACTTTAACATAGCGAAAATCTTTCCCTGTTATCACATCATGTGTTGAACTAGGAACTACTACAAGCAAGACCTCTGCAAGGACGGCAGGTGGTCAGGCTGAAAAACCAAAATACTAAAGAACAAACAGCCAGCACTCACCTGGAGCATACATATTTTAATGTGTAAAACACAAGAAACAGACTGGTTTCGGCCCAATGGCCAGGCCATTGTGCCGAAACCGGTCTATTTCTTGTGTTTTTACACATTAAAATATGTATGCTCCAGTTGAGTGCTAGCTGTTTCTTCTTTAAACTAGGAACTAATTCATGAAGATTGAATACTTCTGCAAAAACAGTTTGTATTTCTACTTACATACCTGGGTACTGTTTCCTGTCTCCAAACATTAACAATAATTCAACTGCTTTTTAGCTGTTCTGGTAGTGTACAGGAATAAAGCCCTGAATATGGCCCAGCTAACCTGGGTTCAATTAGCAGCTCTGGCAATGTATGGTGTGGTAGGGAAGGGAAGAGCATGCCCTTCCTAGATGGATGGGTCCTCACTAACATATGCCTTAAGGGGATGCATGGACCAAAGATGGGAGTTGATCTCATACCCAACCAACAAGTGTGGGTGTGAATAAAGGGAATAGGTAGGACATAAACAACCACAAAAATCCCTGTGGACCAAGGCATAGATGAGCTGAACTCCCAACACTACCTGAATCTAGTACGGCTTACATCTCCCTGCCACCTTTTAAGATATTGCACTTTAGTTAACTTCACAGTAGCTCAGTTTATTCTTGCAGACAATTTATCACATTCCATAGGTTCAATATCATTAGTAGCATGTTTTTTATTGGTTACAATTTTCATGGGTAAGAAAGTGTTACTATTATTTGTACAAAATTTAATTATATGATCCCTTTTTCCATATTTAAATCTAAGTATGTCTACAGTTGACACTTTCTTTCTGTGCCAGAATTTGACAAATGCTATAACATAAGTCTAGATTATTCAGTTTTATTCACAGTTTCACTGCATCACAATCTCTCTACTAGTACAATATTTTCAGCATCATCATAGCCGGCGTTAGGCACCCTTGAACCAGCGGCATGAAACCCCGATTACTTACCCGCAAATAAGGGCCCCGATGGTCCGACCGGCATTTACGCTACTTCGGCTCGGCTCCTCGTGGATGTCTAGCTGCTCCATCATCCTCATCCGCGGGTTACTTTGTCCAACCGGCGTGTACTTTGCTTCGGCTCGGCTCCTCATGGACATCTAGCTGCTCCGTCGTCGCGAAACTGCATTTCCGTTTTCCCGTTTTTTTTTTTTTTTTTGATTGGCTGGCAAGCTGCACTCAATCACGTCCGCTCGCTCAAACAGGCGATCTGATTGGTTGCAGCACCCTGCGAACTAAGTCCCTTTGTGGTTTTTTTTTTTTTTTTTGATTGGCTGGCAAGCTGCACTCAATCAGGTCCTCGCTGAAACAAAGGGATCTGATTGGCTGCAGCAACCTGCGAACTAAGTCCTTGTTTTTTGTTTTAAGTAGGAAGTGATGAAGCAAGGACCTGATTGGTCCTTGCAAATCACTTCCTGCACAAACTGCCTTTAAAAGGCACCTGCAGCTAATAAGGATCACTTCTCTTGTTTTCAACAGAGGTGTTTCTTATCAACAGCAAGTGATCGGCGTGTTTGGACCAGCGTGAGGACGGACAGCAGGAGCGGATCAGCGGTGGATCAAGCCTTTGCAGCGGTCGTGGTTTGTGGATTATACTCTTTTAAACTGTCCTTTTAAGGGCAACTTCTGAAAAGGTCTGACAAACTGTCCTTTTAAGGACAACTTTTGAAAAGGTCTGACAAAACTGTCCTTTTAAGGGCAACTTCAAAGGGACTGAGTGGTCTGAGGAAGGTGAACAGAGCAGGTGAGCCTTCAGTCGTGAAGGGAGCAGAGTATTGGAAGCAGCCTTCTGTTGAAAGCAAAAAGGTAAGTTTTGGGGTTTAGTTATAACTTTATTTTTGTGGGGGTGGGTGATTTTTATTTTTTTTGTTCATATTTCTTGTGTTTGTGCATATTTCGTACTAAGAGGTTTGGGGAGTGTGGGCTGCGGTTGCATTAGTTTTATTTTAGTTTTGTGTACAGTTTTGTGCTCGGAGGTTTGGGGGTGAGGACTGTAGTGGTACTAGTTTTATTTTGGGGCTGTGGTTGTATTAGTTTTATTTTGGTACTGTGTAGAGTTTTGTCCTGAGAGGGTGGGGTCAGGTTGTGTTATGTCTGTGTGCTGGTGGTAAAAGGATGGGTGGTGAGAGGCTGTGGTTATAACAGTTTTACTTTACTCATTTTACTATACTCACTTTACATTTGTTTTCTGGACAGTGTAGGATAGAATCCATTTTCAGTGGATCCCCAGGAAGAAATGTTTTTAGTATATGTGCTAGAAATATGTAAAATAATTTGGCTTCTGTTTATATGAGGGACAACATAAGGGAATGTGAAGTGTAATATACATTTAATTTTAATTGCCGATTCGTTAGGAAAGTGTATAACTTATTTGGAGCAAGAGGATTTTGTTTTGGCTTTATCTATGCTGTATATGTAAGCGGTAGAGAATGGGATAGGGGTGATGAAAAGGAGGAGATAAATAATGGGACAGAGAAGGATATTGTAGTTGGCTAGAGCAGGGGTAGGTGGGCAGTCTTGTGGGCTAGAGCAGGGATAGGTGGGCAGTCTTGTGAGATGCTGCTGTCTAAGTCAATAGTATTGGGTGTATGGGGTAAGTGGCAAGTAAAATATTGGTTGAGAATGAATGCATTCCTCTAGGAGTTTAGGTAGCGGGGAAGAATTGCTCTTGGCCTATAATTTAAGTTCGCTCAAGCTTCCACCTTTGTGCAAGGGTATAATGTATATTTTCCAGATGGTTGACTGACTGCTCAGTAATGGATCTTTTGTATTCGGGATCTGAACTGGCTTCAACTGCTACTTTTGAAACTGTTGGTAGATTTGTCAACTGAATTTGTAGTAAGTTTTCAGTTTTTGTAGTAAGTTTTCAGTTTTTACACATTTGTTAAGCGCTGTTCTGCTATCTAGGTTTATAGTACTGTTTTACACTATCCCTGCTGTTGCACCTTGTTCTGTAGTTTTTGGCTGTTTGAATTGTGCTGAGAGGTTAGGAGGTTGATGGGGCATGTATGTTGCTTAAAATGCATAATGTTGGGAGGGTGGTTTGCAGCTGTGAGAATGTTGCTGTTGAAGGCATAGATGTTTGAATGTATACTAATGCAAGCCTTGTGAACTACTATTGCATATAACTTCAATGTTCTAATCACTGATGCAATGACTGCAATGTTTTCGTTGTCCGTACTTAATGTGTTGAAAGTTTGGGAGTGTGGTTAGGACCTGTGAGAATGTTGTAGTGTTCAGTGTTTGACTGGAGCCTTTTAATGGGGTCATGTAATAGGACATTGTTAATGCTATGCCTATGCTTTTTGTTTTCACTTTATCCAGGATTATTAGCATCGCCGGGGGGGGGTTCTGCAGAATGTACTAGTATCTTAATGCATGCTAATGCAAATACTGTTCTGTTAAGGGTTATAGTACTGCTTAAATAGCCCTAGTGTTACAGCTTGTTCGAGTTATTTTTAGCTGTTTGGATTATGTAATTTAGAGTATGCTGGTACCTGTACATTGTTTAAAAGCCCAATGTTGGGAGAGTAGTTAGTGGCTGTGAGAATGTTGCAGTGTTCAATGTTTGCCTGAAGTTTTTAATGTGGGGCCACACACACTAAAGCACATTGTTAATGCTACGCCTATGTTGCATGCTAATGCAAATACTGTTCTGTCGAGGGAATTAGTGCTTAAATATCCCTAGTGTTACAGCTTCTTCTGAGTTATTTTTGGCTGTTTGGATTATGTAATTTGGAGGATGATGGAGGCTGATATCTTAATACATGCTAATGTAAACACTGTTCAGCTGTCTAGGTTTATAGTACTGTTTAACTATCCCTGATGTTACGCCTTGTTCTGCAGTTATTATTGACTGTCTGAATTATGCTCTTTGGAGGTTGAGAGAACTTGTGCATTGTTTACCATGCCTAATGTCAGGAGGGTAGTTAATAGCTGTGTGAATGTTGTAAAAGGTGTGGATGTTCGAATGTATACAAATGCACACCCTGTTATGCTACTATTGTTTACCAACAATGTACTGATGCAATGGCTTACCTTTTATCATTGTCCGTACTTATTGTGTTGAAAGGTTTGGAGTGTGGTTAGGGCCTGTGAGAATGTTGCAGTGTCCATTGTTTGCTTGGAGTATTTTTAATAGGGGTCACAGACTGTAAGCACATTGTTTATGCTATGACTTTTGTTTTCACTTCATCCAGAATTCTGCCTAGACTTGGGGGTTAAGAATTCCATAGACTGTACTGATATCTTAATGCCTGCTAATGCAAACACTGTTCTGCTATCTGTTTATAGTGCTGTCTAAGTGTTCTTCATATGCTTTGTTGCAATGACTTATTTTATGGTCCATAGCTATTGAAAGTTTGGGAGTGTGGGTAGGGCCTGTGACAATGTGGCAGTGTCCATTGTTTGGAGTTTTTGTAATGGGAGTGTCAGACTGTAAGCACATTGGTAATTTTTTCACTTTGTCCAAAATTGTGCGAGATGGGGGGTAAGAATTCCACAGAATGTACTGATGTCTCTAATGCATACTACTGCAAACACTGCTCTGCTATCCAAGTTTTTTGGCTGTCTGAATTAAGTTGACAATTTTAGGAGGTTGACGGGGCCTGTGAAAATTGTGTCCATGAGGATGGAACTAGCAGGATGTTAGGCAAAGGTAGCTAGGATCAGCTGGACTCGGAGTGGCAGGACTTGTCAGGAGCAGAAGGACTCATGTGGAGTGGCAGGGTAGTGGCAGGACTCATCAGGATGGTATGACAGTTGGGAGCAGCAAGACTCTTCAAGGGCTAGGACAGAAGCGAAGGAAGAACAGACAAGTGGCAGCACAGTTGGGAGCAGCAAGACTCTTCAAGGGCTAGGACAGAAGCGAAGGAAGAACAGACAAGTGGCAGCAGTCAGAAGCTGAAGAGGTAAATGCATATGGAAGATGAATGCCACTTTGGTATTCATCTTTTTCTTTCTGGGTTTGAGTCTGCCTGTGTCAGACTTACTAATCCCCATTACTCTCATGTGCATGGGTTTGAGTCTGCCTCAGGCTCAGTAATCCCCATGGCTTTCCCTTGTATGTTGTCTGTAATCTTTTCTGTGTCCCATAGCTGTGTTGTGTACATCTGCAGTGTGACTGTTCATGTCAGTAATTGTGTGGGTGTTAATGTTCAGTCTTGCTGTAGTGCTGTCTTTTATCATGTGTGTGGGAGTCTGTGTCTCTGTCTCGGGGTCAGTCTGTGTGTGTGTGGGTCTGTGTCTCTGTCTCTGTGTGTGGGAGTGTGTGTGTGTGAGTCTGTGTGTGTGTGAGTCTCTCTGTGTGTGTGTGTGTGAGTCTCTCTGTGTGTGTGTGTGTGAGTCTCAGTGTGTGTGTGTGTGAGTCTCAGTGTGTGTGTGTGGGAGTCTCTGTGTGTGTGTGGGAGTCTCTGTGTGTGTGTGTGTGTGTGTGTGGGAGTCTCTGTGTGTGTGGGAGTCTCTGTGTGTGGGAGTCTCTGTCTCTGCCTGTGTGTGTGTGTGTGGGGGAGTCTCTGTCTGTCTGTGTGTGTGGGAGTCTCTGTCTGTCTGTGTGTGTGTGGGAGTCTCTGTCTGTCTGTGTGTGTGGGAGTCTCTGTCTGTCTGTGTGTGGGAGTCTCTGTCTGTCTGTCTGTGTGTGTGTGGGAGTCTCTGTCTGTCTGTGTGTGTGTGGGAGTCTCTGTCTCTGTGTGTGGGAGTCTGTCTCTGTGTGTGGGAGTCTGTGTCTCTGTGTGGAGTCTCTGTCTCTGTGTGTGTGTGTGTGTGTGGAGTCTCTGTCTCTCTGTGTGTGTGGAGTCTCTGTCTCTGTGTGTGTGTGGAGTCTCTGTCTCTGTGTGTGTGTGGAGTCTCTGTCTCTGTGTGTGTGTGGAGTCTCTGTCTCTGTGTGTGTGGAGTCTCTGTCTCTGTGTGTGTGGAGTCTCTGTCTCTGTGTGTGTGGAGTCTCTGTCTCTGTGTGTGTGGAGTCTCTGTCTCTGTGTGTGTGTGGGAGTCTGTGTCTCTGTCTCTGTGTGTGTGGGAGTCTGTGTCTCTGTCTCTGTGTGTGTGGGAGTCTGTGTCTCTGTCTCTCTCTGTGTGGGAGTCTGTGTCTCTGTCTCTCTCTATGTGGGAGTCTGTGTCTCTGTCTCTCTCTATGTGGGAGTCTGTGTCTGGGAGTTTGTGTACCTCTGTGGGACTGGCTACCTTGATGCGGTACAGAGGCTTGTCGTAATGTAACAACATTGCTACTAAATGCCAGTCAATGTGGGTGTCTTTGGGGAGTCAGTGTAGGTGTCTGTGTACCTCTTTGGGACTGGATACCTTGATGCAGTACAGAGGCTTGTCATAATGTAACATTGCTACTAAATGCCAGCTGTAGCTCTTTATCTCATGGCACAAAATCTGGACAAAGCCACAGATAATGGGTTTCCAGCCCCAAAGATCTGGGCAAATTTTAAATATTGCTGTTATAAACTGAATGTTGCCATAGATGTTCTGAAGGGTATAAACTGAAATGCCTATCATTTAATGAATTCAGTCATCAATGATTGCCACAAAAACAGACCAAACAAGAGTCACATCTGGACATTCTTTGAAAATCTGGGCAGTTGAGTATCCAGTCAGTGTCTGCATCTGTGAGTGGCAACCTTGCTGTGGTACAGGGATTTCATAATGTCACATTGGTACTCGATGCCAGTCAGTGTGTGCACCTGTGAGTTGCTACCTTGTCATGTGCACCTGAGTCACTACCTTGCTGTGGTACAGGGGTTTATCAGGATTGTAACATTGGCACTAAATGCTAGTCAGTGTGTGCACACCTGTGAGTAGCTACCATGCTGTGGTACAGGGGGTTGTCTTAGTGCAACATTGGTATTAAGTGTCAGTCAGTGTGTACCTGTGATTGGCTACCGTACTGTAGTACAGAAGTTTATCATAATGTAACCTTGGTACTAAATGCCAGTCTGGGCTTGGCACAAATTCTTAATGATCTGAATGTAGTGGTTAAATGGTGCTGGATGAGCTTGACAGGGAAGGAGGTGCAATAGCAATGTGGTCACGCTTCATGTTCTCTTGAGTAGGGCCCCCAACTTGAACCTTGCTGGGGGCCCCCAAAATGCTAGCACCGGCCCTGAGCATCATTGAGGTCAGTCTGAAACACCTATTTTTAATAAAGAAGCAGGCAAAGGCCTTTTAAGTTTATCAATGTATAACATTTCTATCATTTTACTTGCAGACCCTCAGAATGTAGCCATATTTAAAGTGAATGTTTTAAATCACATAACTGAAATATGTTTTTGTTAATAGAAAATGTCTAGCTGTGAAAGTTTTGTCTCAGATGTAAAACCAGCTCTAGCTAGCAATGTTTTTTCTACTTTCTCATTATTCTGATATTTGGTCCCTTTCTTGTCCATGAAGGCTTTTCAAGTCTACCAAGCTAGCTGGACTGAGAGGTCTCTTGCTTATCTGCTATGCTGCAATCCACACTGGAAAGTGTATTGGTCAAAAGCTACTAGGTGCACCTGGAGGCCTTCTTCCCTGATTCCCCTGTGGAATTATTTGGCAGCCACAGCAATGGCCATTAGCAGCTGCTCCATGATCATCATTTTGACAAAGGGACAAAATCAGGTGCACCCCATTCAGACATGCCTACCACATTTATTTATTTATTTATTTGTTTGACATTTGTTAACCGGGTTGGTCCATCTGGGTTTGGGGCCCATTTTCAGTGGAGACCCGAGGAGAAAAGCTCCATACAAGAACAGTTTACAGTAAATAAAAATATTTAAGTCAGATTTTTTTACAATAAAACTTGTTTTACAGGAAGTTAAAGAGACAAAAAAGCATGCATGCACAAGGAAATACATATAATGTTTATGCACACATATATATATATATATATATATATATATATATATATATATATATATATATATACATATTTACATAAAGAATCTAGCCAGCAGAATAGTAGATTGAGTATAGCAAGTATACACATAGTAGGGTACTAGTAGAAAAGGGAGGGATTAATTAGAAGTTTATTTGGGGAGCTTAGGTTGAGTCTTCACAAGGGCAAGTTTTGGATATCAATAGGAGTAGTTTGATTTCTTTTTTAAAACATGGAGTGTGGGAGATGGAGCGTATGTCTTGGGGAGGTTTGTTCCAAGCATGGGCGACAGAGTATTTATAGAGAAGTTTGCCTAATGTTTTCTTGGGTTGGTAGGTGTCTAGTAGTTGCTGATTAGAGGTACGGAGGGTCCGAGGTGGAGAATAGATGGAGAAAAAAAGAGAGAGCTGGACAAGAGAAAGTTTTATAAAGAATGAAGAGTAACATTTGAAATTGTGATAGAAGTAGTTGTTGGGGAAGTTCCAGACACTGGAGAGAGTTAAGGGCGAGGCAGTGATGTGCCTTGTATGGGGAATTTGTGATAAATCTAGCTATCTTATGGTAAGTTTGCTGAAGTTGTTCAAGGTTGTGGTCTGAATATTAGTAAACACTGGAGCAGCATATAGTAGAGAGGGGAGGAGAGGTGCCTGTGCTAGGGAGAGTCTAGCATTATTGGTTAGAAATGTTTTATTGCGATACAGGAGACCAAGTTTCTGGTGTGCCTTTTTTATGCATTGAAGTATGTGCAGGTTAAATTTGAGTTCATCACCAATGATGACGCCAAGGAGATTTGTGTGAGTTACAGGTTGGATAGTTGTATTGTTAGATGATGTAATAGTAAAGGAGCGTTTATGGTGAGTAAGAAATCGGGGCAGAAAGAGCAGGAGCTTTGTCTTCTTAGGGTTAAGGATAAGTAGATTCTTGGACAACTATTGTTCAGTACATAGAAAGGCATGTTGGGTTAGGGTATGGAGTTCAGAAATATTGTTAGAGATGGAGATGAGAGTTGAGTCATCAGTGTACTGGATGAGGGAGGATTATTTACAAGATGTATAGAGATCACTGGTGAATTCATTGAAGAAAAGGGGACCTAAGATGGTGCCCTGGTGGTACGCCGGTTGGGACAGGAATGAATGAAGAGAAGGAAGACAGACATTTAACAGATTGTTGTCTGCAGGCTAGGTAGCTGGAGAACCAGGCAAGGGAGGTGGAGGATAGGTAGAGATTAGCAAGTTTGGATAGAAGAAGGGGGTGGGAGACAGTATCTAAAGCTTTGGAAAGGTCAAGGAAGAGACAAGACATGAGTTTATTGTTATCTAGGACCTCAGAGATGGCATGAGTAAAGGATAGGAGGGCATTAGTAGTGCTGTGGTTGGGGCAGAAACCGTGCTGAGTGGGACTGAGTAGGTTATGCTGGAGGAGGTAGTTAAGAAGCTGTGAGTGAATACATTTTTCAAGAATCTTAGACAGGGGGGACAGAATGGTGATGGGTCGGTAGTTCGATAGATCTGTAGAGTTACCACCTTTATGCAGAGGAATAATGAAGAAAGATTTCCATAGAGTATGAATGGTGGATTCTAGAACTGATCTATTAATTAGAATAGATACAGGATAGGCAATGGATTCAGCAGCAAGTTTAAGGAAGGTAGGGGTAGACTGTCAGTGGAGGGAGAGCAGGGTTTGAGCTTTAGAAGAAGAGGTTTGATGTAGAAAGTAGGAACAGGGTGATAGGAGAAATAGTTTATGTCTGGAGGGTTGGGAGGGGTTGGGAGCAAGGATGTGCTGCAGTTGGAAGGTATGAGTGTTTGAATTGTATCTATAAAGTGTTTATTTAGGAGGGTAGCCGTTTCCGGGGGGATGTATTAGGATAGGGGCAGGGGTTTTAGGGACAGTCTGGGGAAAGAATTTTGTTAAGAGTAGACCAAAACCTCTGAGGGTTGGATTTACTATTGAGCTGAGTGGAGTTATAGTATCATTTTTGTCATTATTCGTTTGTTTCTTTGTAAGATTCCTTAGCCATCTATATTTGTGTAGTAGCGGTAGTTCTTTAGTTTTTGTCCAGGCTTTCCATGCATTGTCCCTTTGGTGCATAAGGGACCTAGTTTCCTTGGAGAGCCATGGAGCATAGTTTGAGTTTATCCGAATCTTCCTGAAGAGAGCAAGGGAGTTTAGGTAGTCAGGAAAATGCTATTGAACATGCTGACTGATTCATTTAGAGGGACATGTCTAAGGATGGACCAGTCTATACTGGAAAGAATGGAGTTACATTGGGATATATTAAAGTTAGAGGGGTTACGACAATCTCTGTAAAGGTGGGGTTTGGGAGGTTGGGTGGAGTGTCTTAGGATAGAGGTGGGGAGGTGATCAGTAAGGGAGTCTGGTAAGGTAGTGGGGTTGTGGTACTGGTGGGGGGAGTTAGTGAGAATCCAGTCAATTATGGAGCTATAGCAAGACTTGTTTTCCCTTTAATTAAGATAGAGTTCATCCAACCATTTTGCTCATAGGAAAAAACAAGGGAATGTTATCTCTCAGGATGAGGAAACATGTCCTGATGATCTTTTTGTTAACACAACAGTTTTATATATCATAATTACATAACAGTACTTTTATTCTTTTATGTCAGTTTTACTTCATCTTGAAATATCACTCATCAAGATCCATTACACTATGCTACAATATCTATCTATATATATATATATATATATATATATATATATATATATATATATATATATATATATATATATATATATATATATATATATATATATGTAGGTATGTATATAATGGCATATGTGAGTGTGTGTGCATGCGTGTTTGAATATATGTGTGTATATATATACATATATATATATATATATATATATATATATATATATATATATATATATATATATATTTATGGGAATACTACTAAATCTCGAACTTTTGAAATCTCGAATTACAAAAGTTCGAGACCATGTATCCGAAACCCCACATTACCAAAAGACCAGAAGCGCGAAATTCAAAATCCCGATGTTAAGGGATTTTGAGTTAGCGCTTCTAGTGTTGCAGTTCAGGTAAGTATGTGTGTGTAAGTGTGTTTGTGAGGGGCTTTAGTGTGTGTAAGTGTGTGTTGTGACTGTGGTGTTTGTGTGTGTTTGTGTGTGTGTGTGTGTGTGTGTGTGTGTGTGTGTGTGTGTGTGTGTGTGTGTGTGTGTGTGTGTCTGAGGGGCTATAATGTGTGTGAGTTTGCCTTGTGTGTATGTTTGTGCGATCTCGGAGTTAGAATATTAAAGTAGGGGGGTGTGGGGAGCACAGCCCCCCACATGGAGGGGTGCAGGGGGGGTGAAGCCCCCTGCATATCTTTAGTGTAGGGTGGTTTGTTTGGTTATGGGGGAGGCTGTGTATATGTTTGTGTGTGTGCTGTATGTATGTAGTACTTTCGCGATTTTGAATTTCGTGCTTTTAACATTTCGGTAATGAGGGGTTTAGGGATTATAGTCTCGGTATTTTGGGCTTCGGGATTGTGTACTTTCGGGGTTCAGAAGTGAATCCATATATATATATATATATATATATATATATATATATATGTGTGTGTGTGTGTGTGTGTGTGTGTGTGGTGTGCGTGTGTGTGTGCATATGGGTCTCATTTCAATAAATGAAATTACACTTCTATGAAAATAAAATCACACGACCACGAAAGTGCATTTTTTCAAAAATGCACTTTCCTGAAAAAGAACCTAACCAGAAAAAAAAAAAAAAAAAAAAAAAAAAAAGGCACAACACTAACCAAGTTTAAGTAGGAGGCAAGCCCCCTGCACCCTCCAGACCCCCACTACTTATATATTCTCACTCCAAGATTGCACTACAGTGGGGAAAAGGGAATATTCCCTTATCCCCACTCTGCTGCGATCTAGGCAACACCTCTGTTGCTGTTCATTTAGTTGCCTTTTCGCGAAAGTACATTTTTGGAAAAATGCACTATTTTTCATTAAAGTGGAAAATGTTTTAAGTGTATATTGTAGATGTAGTTTCATAGTACATGACACTAATTAAATGGCACCATCTGCTGGAATGTATGGCTTATACAGGTAAAGATTTATATGTATACAGTATCTTATACATTTTGAGTATTGTATCCTTCTTCCTTTAGTGCTGTAATAAAACAATACTAAAGTACTACACCCCGCAGCAATAGTAATCTTATTTGCCAAGACATGTTAAGTTCCTAATTTTGGTGCATTGTGAGAGATCATGACACAAGATGATTTATTGCTCAAGAGATCTTTCCCAAGTTCCTGGTCTTCTGTTAACTCATGATTGCACACCCTATACTGTTTTTTACATTGAGATTGCATACAACATGCAAATTTATAAAACTGTTTTTATTAAGTTATTATCAGTGTTTATACAATGTTAAGAAATCAGACTGATGAATTAAATAAAATGTGAATAATGTTTTCTTAGTAGCTGAACACAGTCATGCTTATAGACTTTGGAAACTTGCACCTCTAGCAACCTATATATGTTTTATATAATCAAGTTATAAACCAATAGCCAAATAAATATAAAAAATCTTGTGAACAGTACAGGCAATTAAAACATGTGAACAGTGTTATCATTCATCAAAAACTGTTCTTTGTACCAAAATTGTATACAGAAAATTTAAAAAAATCTGGAAGTTTTTTGACAATTCTCTCAAACTCCCTTCTTATTATTTTTATTTGAGAAACCTTTCATGATAAATATATTATCAGAAACAATTTTGTTCACCCAAACCTGAGGTCTCATTTCACGAGTCAATTTCTGCCTGGATGTTTCTTTTAAGAATATTTGTAGAACTATGAACATCCTGTCATTTGCATAAGCAAACAAAAATGGAACTGCTCAGTAAGTAAATTTGACTGCATCCAAAAAGAAGGCAAAATCCATGTAGCCAGAACATTGAAGTCACCAAATAAGAAAAAAACACATTTAATATATCACACAAGCCAGAATGCTTTTGCTTAAAACTTCAGCAGGTGCATAACAAATTTCCTTACCGAAAGCGCTTACAATAAAGGGTTATTTGGCTTATTTCTGCCTTGCCTGTGCTCGAGGATTTCATTTGCCTACTTCTGCTTTTTGGTTCAGTTTTTCTGTTTTTCGTGATTCCATAGTTTGTGATGTCTGGGGCAAATGATGTTTCTGAACACGGCAATGGGCGAAACGGAAACGAAAGTCAGCCCTTATTTTCGCAAAACAAAGATGTTCCATTTGTTTCTGAAGGACAGCAGCAAGCAAATTCTAATTTGTTTGGGGCAAGTTCAAGTTTGATCCCTGCGACTAGTTCTATGTCGCAAAATGATTTAACTGTTCTCATTAACTTGCTCATGGCTAAAGTGGACAATCTATCTCAAAGAATACTAGGAACAGACAACCGGAATGCTTATGGTAAAGCACAAGCACCAACGTCATCTGCAACGAATAATGCACGCACAGCTCCTCTAACAGGAAGGGTTAATACGTTGTTGCCTGAAACAAACAGGGAAGGGACTACTGAACCGAATCAACAGCCAAGAGTCACATTCAGCGCGAACGTTGGGTCGGATGGTAGCAATACCCATACAACAGAAAGAACATTAAATACATCTACGTTGCCAAAAGTTTCATCATTTTTGGCTAATACTGACTTATTTTCTAATGGTCTCAGTTCCAGCGCACACTCGCAAGAAGAGAGGGTGAGTCCATTTCTGGAAGAATTGAACACTTTTGATTTAAAACTTTTTCGTTGTAGGAAGTTGCAACTGGAGATTTCCTATCTCCGTGAGTGTATCAACAAATGTATTGTGCCAAAGGGTTTGCGCCAATGGCGGTACCCAGCTGGTACAATTAGGAACTCAGAATTTCACGTGGAACTTCTTAGAATGTTTGATAAACAGGGTATTGAATTCATGGACTGTTTAATTAAATTTTATCTTGTTGAGGTGAATGCATTACAGGATGATTTGATGAAACTTGAAATATTTTTACAAGGACATGTTGATTTTTGCAGGTACAAATATGATTACCAGAGGGTCCTCTCTAGTATTGAAGTCTCTATTAATAAAATGGTTAATAATAAGAAACGGAAAATAGATAGAGACATTCTTGAATATGAAAATAGTAAGGCTTATCCCCCACCCCCACTTGGTCAAGTTGCTGCTTGGAGGCAGCAACCATTAGGGGAAGATATAAACTCTAATTCAAATGCCATTGCGGTTGAGGATGTAAGTGAAGCACAACCAGTCCGCAGAAGTGAACGCATTAGGTCCAATAGGATAAATAGCAATTCTCATGAGAGAAATACTAATAATGAAGCCCAAGGCATTAATGAAATTGAGAATGCAGCTGAAACCAATCGGGGTTTTCAGAGGGGCACTACCTCCAGGAATTTAACATCGAACAACAATTATCGGGGACGGAATCAAAGGAAGAAGAGGGGCAACCAGCGCAGACGCTAGTCACAAATCAATTTGAATATAGTAATGATTCATCCTCTTTGGAGAAACCCACTATACTGTTTAATTATACTGGGGATTTTAAGATCTATAATTATACTTCTTTAACATTAGATGAAAGTATAATTAATTTTTTTGCTAAAGGATTGTCATTCGTTCCTGATAGAAAATTTAATCTTGTTAACACCATTGTTGATTTAAAGTTATATGTCAGGAAGCTTAATCTCACATCCCTATTAGGGAACACCCCCTCTCGACTCAGTACGCATAGGGTTTCAAGTGTTTTTAATCCACCTCTTAACAGCACACTTAGTATCTTTGAGAAAATGTGTGAGCTGGATCTCAGAGCATTGGCTAACAAACAATATTTTCCGTTTGAGAAGAAAAAACGGACAAATCGGAATGTTAACAACGATGAACTGGCATTTATTCAATTACTCAATCAATGTCATGTTAGAGTTATGGCACCTGATAAAGGTGGGGGGCTTGTATTTATGGATAATTTTTAGTATGAAAACAAAATGTTCGAATATCTTAACACAGGCCCCTATATACTCGCAAGTTTAAATGAGGTCAATATTGCCAATAAGAGAATTAAAGAAACATTGGATGATTTGTTTCTTGAAGGAACAATAGATTCTGATTTACTCCAATATCTTACAATGACAGCCCCAAGAATCCCTGCTTTGTTTGGAACTCCTAAAATTTACAAGGACGTAGCAGATCCTCCCTTTAGACCAATTGTTGATGGTAGAGGGTCTATCACGTATGCTTGTGCTAAAGTGGTGGATAACATACTTAAGCCTTTACTGAAACAAGAAGAACAAATATGCAGGGACTCTTGGGGCTTTCTTGAAAATGTAAATCATATTGCCTTTGATCCAGCCCTATTATTTATAGTTGTGGATATTAAAGACCTATACACTGTCATTCCACATGGTTTAGGAGTGCAATGGACAATTGACTTTATGCTCCGAAAAGGTGTTCCCACTGAACAGATGCGCTTGGTGGAAACATTATTAGATATCATTCTTTGTAACAACTTTTTAATTCTTAAGAATGATTATTACCTCCAAACCTCTGGAATTGCTATGGGCTCACCTTGTGGTTGTACTTTTGCAAATAGTGTGTTAGCATATTGGGAACACAAATTTTTTTTTCAAAACCAGCTTTTTCAGAGAAATGTCACTTGGTACACAAGGTACCAAGATGAATGTTCTTTTTGTGGAAAGGGTCTGCAGAAATGATTCCAACTTTTATTGAGAATGTTTCCAACATGACAAATTTCTTGGAATTCACTTATGTTACCAATTTAGATTAAATTTCATTCCTTGATGTAAAAATAAGTAAAGATTATGATTTACAACAATTTAAGTCAACTATTTTTAGAAAATCTACATTTTCCAATAATTATTTACATTTTCAGAGTTCCCACCCTATACACCAAAAAAGAAGTGTAGTCAAGGGACAATTTGTCCAAGCGGCCCGTATGGTGTCTAACCTATCAGATTTTTTAACTGAATGTGAAAACATCCAATCCATGTTTATTACAAGGGGATATTCCCTTGATTTCGTGGAAGATTTAAAACAAGAGGTTTACACTAAAAGGGAATTAGGACATTTTGAACCACTACTTAGAGGTGGGAACATGGGCACCAAGATTCATAAAAATGATAGTATGATCAATAATAATTTTTTGTTTACTTTCAGTTTAGATGCCCAGATTATTAACAACATTGTTTTTAAAAATTGGAAAATTATTACAGAAGACCATTCATTGTTAAAATTATTGGGGGATAAACCTACAATCACATATAGGCGTGGGCAAAATTTAAAACAATTACTAGAATTGACTAACATTAGAATTAATAAGAAGAAAGCAGGAATGAAAAAGTGTGACACCTGCCATTTTTGCAAATATATTTTAGTTAGCCCTACCATTTATATGGCTGGTAGAAGTTTTGACATCCATGGCTCTTTCAATTGCAATTCTAAAGGAGTGGTCTGTACGGCACTATGTAAAAAGTGTCCAGCTTTTTACATAGGTAAGACCGATAGACCACTAAAGAAAAGGATATACGAACATCTTTATGCTATTGAAAGGAATGATCTGAACAATGCACTAGCTAAACATGTTCATTGCAACTTAGATCACAGCTTTTCTTTTGCAGTTATACAACAAGTACAACCACAAGCGAGGGGGGGTCCATGGCAGTTAAAACTTGAACAACAAGAGGTGTTTTGGCAGATCCGTACTGCTGCATATATGGCTCCTGGTTTAAATGAGATAGTGTCCATCAAGTGTTTTTTGAAACTAATGGCATTAAATAGATGAAATCATATTTTCAACATACAGTCCAGATTTAGGTGGTTGGATGTTGAACATCTACTATATTTACTTTCTTTGATATATATACTTGAATAGCTGTCCACTTTTTACATCATGCTTTATATATTTCATATTTTATATTTTATATTATATCATGTTCAGTAGTATTTGCTTAATATATAATATAAAAAAATACAGAACTTGAATTGGAAATTTATAAGGATCAGCACCTTTAATATAAGGTGAGCGTTCAATCTGTTTTTCAGTTTGTATTTAGTTTTAGCTCATTTTTTGTTTGCTTGCTGTTTGTCAACTTTTTGGCTACTAGGTGTATATATAGGAATAATATATTTTTAAAAATATATATACATTTTTTATATATACTTCCATTTAATTGATTTTAGTAAAATAGTTTATTCTGTATTTAATTAACGTTTTTAAAAAGAATGGTGTTAGCCTTTTAAGTTTTTGAGAATAATTATGATGTCACAATCAATTAAGTATTTAATAGCACTTTACTGTTTTATGGTTGTAACATTTTTTGTCTGAGGAAGGTGGGGAAAATTTCCTTACCGAAAGCGCTTACAATAAAGGGTTATTTGGCTTATTTCTGCCTTGCCTGTGCTCGAGGATTTCATTTGCCTACTTCTGCTTTTTGGTTCAGTTTTTCTGTTTTTCGTGATTCCATAAATTATGGAGCTATAGCAAGACTTGTTTTCCCTTTAATTAAGATAGAGTTCATCCAACCATTTTGCTCATAGGAAAAAAACAAGGGAATGTTATCTCTCAGGATGAGGAAACATGTCCTGATGATCTTTTTGCTAACACAACAGTTTTATATATCATAATTACATAACAGTACTTTTATTCTTTTATGTCAGTTTTACTTCATCTTGAAATATCACTCATCAAGATCCATTACACTATGCTACAATATCTATCTATCTATCTATATATATATATATATATATATATATATATATATATATATATATATATATATGTAGGTATGTAAATAATGGCATATGTGAGTGTGTGTGCATGCGTGTTTGAATATATGTGTGTATATATATATATATACATATATATATATATTTATTTATGGGAACACTACTAAATCTCGAACTTTTGAAATCTCGAATTACAAAAGCTCGAGACCATGTATCCGAAACCCCACATTACCGAAAGACCAGAAGCGCGAAATTCAAAATCCCGATATTAAGGGATTTTGAGTTAGCGCTTCTAGTGTTGCAGTTCAGGTAAGTATGTGTGTGTAAGTGTGTTTGTGAGGGGCTTTAGTGTGTGTAAGTGTGTGTTGTGACTGTGGTGTTTGTGTGTGTTTATGTGTGTGTGTGTGTGTGTGTGTGTGAGGGGCTATAATGTGTGTGAGTTTGCCTTGTGTGTATGTTTGTGCGATCTCGGAGTTAGAATATTAAAGTAGGGGGGTGTGGGGAGCACAGCCCCCCACATGGAGGGGTGCAGGGGGGGAGCGAAGCCCCCCTGCATATCTTTAGTGTAGGGTGGTTTGTTTGGTTATGGGGGAGGCTGTGTATATGTTTGTGTGTGTGCTGTATGTATGTAGTACTTTCGTGATTTTGAATTTCGTGCTTTTAACATTTCGGTAATGAGGGGTATAGGGATTATAGCCTCGGTATTTTGGGCTTCGGGATTGTGTACTTTCGGGATTCAGAAGTGAATCCATATATACATATATATATATATATATATATATATATATATATATATATATATATATGTGTGTGTGTGTGTGTGTGTGTGTGGTGTGCGTGTGTGTGTGCATATGGGTCTCATTTCAATAAATGAAATTACACTTCTATGAAAATAAAATCACACGACCACGAAAGTGCATTTTTTCAAAAATGCACTTTCCTGAAAAAGAACCTAACCGGAAAAAAAAAAAAAAAAAAAAAGCACAACACTAACCAAGTTTAAGTAGGAGGCAAGCCCCCTGCACCCTCCAGACCCCCACTACTTATATATTCTCACTCCAAGATTGCACTACAGTGGGGAAAAGGGAATATTCCCTTATCCCCACTCTGCTGCGATCTAGGCAACACCTCTGTTGCTGTTCATTTAGTTGTCTTTTCGCAAAAGTACATTTTTGGAAAAATGCACTATTTTTCATTAAAGTGGAAAATGTTTTAAGTGTATATTGTAGATGTAGTTTCATAGTACATGACACTAATTAAATGGCACCATCTGCTGGAATGTATGGCTTCTATACAGGTAAAGATTTATATGTATACAGTATCTTATACATTTTGAGTATTGTATCCTTCTTCCTTTAGTGCTGTAATAAAACAATACTAAAGTACTACACCCCGCAGCAATAGTAATCTTATTTGCCAAGACATGTTAAGTTCCTAATTTTGGTGCATTGTGAGAGATCATGACACAAGATGATTTATTGCTCAAGAGATCTTTCCCAAGTTCCTGGTCTTCTGTTAACTCATGATTACACACCCTATACTGTTTTTTACATTGAGATTGCATACAACATGCAAATTTATAAAACTGTTTTTATTAAGTTATTATCAGTGTTTATACAATGTTAAGAAATCAGACTGATGAATTAAATAAAATGTGAATAATGTTTTCTTAGTAGCTGAACACAGTCATGCTTATAGACTTTGGAAACTTGCACCTCTAGCAACCTATATATGTTTTATATAATCAAGCTATAAACCAATAGCCAAAGAAATATAAAAAATATTGTGAACAGTACAGGCAATTAAAACATGTGAACAGTGTTATCATTCATCAAAAACTGTTCTTTGTACCAAAATTGTATATACAGCAAATTAAAAAAAATCTGGAAATTTTTTGACAATTCTCTCAAACTCCCTTCTTATTATTCTTATTTGAGAAGCCTTTCATGATAAATATATTATCAGAAACAATTTTGTTCACCCAAACCTGAGGTCTCATTTCACGAGTCAATTTCTGCCTGGATGTTTCTTTTAAGAATATTTGTAGAACTATGAACATCATGTCATTTGCATAAGCAAACAAAAATGGAACTGCTCAGTAAGTAAATTTGACTGCATCCAAAAAGAAGGCAAAATCCATGTAGCCAGAACACTGAAGTCACCAAATAAGAAAAAAACACATTTAATATATCACACAAGCCAGAATGCTTTTGCTTAAAACTTCAGCAGGTGCATAACAAATTAATTAAAAGAAGACGTTATATAAATAACCTTAAAGTAATCACATGTTCATGATATATTGCTTCCATTGGTTAAAAATATATGTCAATCAAGTAACCATGTTGCACTTAAAGACAAGCCCAGGATTCATTAATATAAAATCTCCCATGCAGGAACAGTGTAGCCGCTCCTGCAAGGAATATGGCCGCCGAGCGATTCAGGAAACAGCTGATCTGATGTGCACGAGCCTGCCGACACTGTTTCTGCACGGAAAGCCATGTAGAATGCTAATTACCTCATTTGCTGGAGAAAACTATGCAAATATGGTGAAGTAGTGATTCAGGAAGCAGGCAGGCATCTGTGCAGGAACAGCACTAGTTACAGAAAAGTGTTCGGTTACTAACCAAACACATTTCTGCAAATAGCACAATGGAGGCATGACAGCACAAATAAAAGCATGTATTATAAACTTTAGGCATGCCAATGGACAAATATATGGCCACTGGCATGGGAAAGTGATTAATTTAAAAAAAAAAAAATGAAAGCATTTTTTTTTGGCCTCTCTCGGCCGTTTAACCATAGGGTAGCGGCGCGCAAACGGGATCATGCCGAAAAAAAAAAATGGTAAAACACAATTTTAGGGGAAATCTGCATTTTCCATTATAGTCAATGGCATGCAGAATCAGAACACTACCAGGGAACACTGGTTATCAAGGGGAAAGGCTCCATGTCAGAGCAGTAACTATGGACTAAGGCAGTGGGGTATGCAAATGAGGGAACATTTACTGAATCACAAAATATTCTTAAGTCCACACACTGCACCTAGCCATGCAGGTGCTTCAACAGGTGAGTGAAGGCAGGGGGAGCAGCTAACATGGAAAGGGGGTGGGTCATGCTTGCTGTAAGCACACTGGATCTCTGCGGCCCATGTATGCCCTTAGCTAAGCACAGCTAAGCAAGGGGATGTGTCTGAGGCTGTAATGTCTTACACCATGAAATGAAGAACGTGTTCGCATCCAGGGAGGGCCATTTCTGCTAAAATGTTTTTACCTAATCTAAACTTAAACAAAAAATGGAAATAGCAGCACTATTTACATTTAGGAAGTGGGTTTGAGCCTCGCCTCGGGGCTTAAAAGAGGTGGAGATGGAAAGAGGGGAAAGGAAAAATAAAGGGATATAGCAAAATACAGCCACTCAAATACAAGTAAAATAGCTGGCAGGTGGAATGTCTCAAAGTCAGGCAATCACACAGGCAGCATCTGCAGCACACCACTATAAACTATGCAAACAACTTCCAGTCTGTTTTTTTCCCACAAAATCTGCACCAAAGGTGTACAAATATGGGGGAATTTTAACTGACAAAACTAGCAAATAAATGTTAGGGGCTGCTGTCGCTTTGATCTACCAGTATGTTCAGGAGGCCGTGGACGGTGAGGAGGATAATGCTGACAACTGAATCAGACCAAGGAGGAGGAGAAGATTGTTCAGACCCAGGGTAACCTACCAGGGATTACATGATCTAGAGATAGTAGAGCACTACAGAGTGGATAAGGACATACTTCAGCAACTTGTGCTGGCCATACCTCAGACACAGAACCAACAGAGGGGAACCCATCCCAGTGGATACCAAGGTATGTCAAGCCTTAAGAATACTAGCTACAGGTACTTTCCAAAGACCAATTGGAGATATCATGGGGGTCTCACAGGCATCTGCATCCGGGATACTCCAACAGTTCCTGGATGCCATGCGACTACATGTCGCCGAGCACATTTACTTCCCCAGCACCCATGATGAGAGGACCAGCAATATGCGTCTCTACCACCATGTAGCAGAATACCTGGAGGTACTGGGTGCCACAGACTGCACGCACATCCACATCAAAGTACCACCCGGTGACAATGGTAGTGTCTACCTAAACTGCAAGGGGTTCCACTCCATCAACTGCCAGGTTGTGTGCAATGCTCAGGGCATTATCATGAATGTGTGTGCTGGCAGCCCTGGAAGCTGTCATGACTCCCACATCTGGCATTCGTCACAGCTGCACCAGGCATTTGCCAGTAAGGACATCCCATATGGCCATCTGTTGGGGGATGCTGGCTATGCACTGAAGCCATGGCTGATGACACCCATCAGAAATGTGCACACACCCACACAAAAACACCATAATGAGGCACACGCACAAACCAGGATCATTATAGAGCATGTGTTTGGGATGCTCAAGTCACAGTTCCGCTACCTTGACATATCCAGTGGAGCCTTGCAGTACTCTGCAGCCACATGTGCACACATGTTCATAGTATGTGCCATGCTATACAATATGATCCTGCGGAAACAGCTGCAGCAGGAACAAAACAAGGAATGGCCACACAGACCCCTACCATTGCCAAGGTCTCTTCAGGTACAGAGGGACTCAGAGGAGGAACATCCTAAGCTTGTTCCTGAAGGCAGACAGAGGCATGCCCAGTATGCCCTGGCCTTGGCAAAGAGGCAACACATAGCACATACACTGACACTGTCGGGCCCGAGGGACTGATCTCTCTCTCTGACTTGCACACACAGTAAAATGGATGCCAAACACCACACCACCTATACCTTACCATGTATAGGCAGTGTACTGCGAATTACGTGGCTTACTGGGATAGCTGCAGACAACTGACAGCTATGTGGAACAGTAAGATGTGTATGCCCAGTACTAGCTTAACCACACTATGCAGTACCAGTCTAGTTGACAAATACCATTGCAGTATATGTGGTGAGCCAAATAACGGGGGGGGGGGGTCATAAGTCACATGCATGAATGTCAAAGTGGGGGGTCCCATACTCACTCCCAGCCTCACTCATCAGATCAGCTGTAGACAACCATACAAAAATGTCTGGCAAAGGCCCCCACATGGTGACATCCATGAAATTCCCACCTACAGACTTACACAGTGATATCACAGCAGGTCTGGCTGTGGCAGCATGGCTCTGAAAGATAAGAAGTCTGAAACTAAAAATGTTTATGCCAGAACAATCTAGCCTGTGGTCAATACTGTTAAACCTGTAGTCTCAAAGATAGGGCACACCACTATGCTAAATGGGACCAAAATGTCAAGCAAATATCAGAATACTCTGTGCAAATGTGTATTGTGTACAGATGTGTCACCTTCCCCCACCCATAGTCCCATAGAAATGCAGTAGCATGTCCCTAGCCTTAAGCAGCATCCATATGTCAACTAGAGTGGTGGCTCAACATGAACAGAAAGCAATTGTCAGTAACACCCAGTCAACTTACTAGTGCCATCCCAGGGGTGTCCACTGCCAGCAGACTGAGAACATATGATCATCAGAATGCACTGCCTTGCTACAGATAGCCTGCATCTGTCACACCTGGCCTACATACCTATGGCCAATGCCCATGCCTCACCCACAGTGTCCGGTTAGGGAGCGTCATGGGGTCCATAACACCAACATAACACAGTGTAGAAAATGCAAAGAAAGGCCATGCTGCTAACTGCTAGAAGCAAACCTGCCAGTCTCAGAGAGCCAGAAATCTGGACAAAGCCATGAATAATGGGGTAACAAAGGTCCAAAGAGAAGGACACCTTTGAAATATTGCTCTAATAATGTTAGAAAGTTGATGGAATGATTGTATTGGCATGGAATGTCTGAACGTATGAAGTCTGAAACTGCAATGTCAACTGTCAGTAATATCTAACTTCAACCCTGAGTGATTTGCAAAACACTTTTCCTTGAAAACCACACTCATTTGGGTAACCAACCAGATAAATGAGTCATGAATCTTTACAGTCTGTGATATTCTGTACAGTCGACAGGCAGGGCTAGGAGTTTAAACATGGGAATGCACTCATTGCAGGCAGTCCTAACCCTGGAATATGGTGACATGTCTACACCCCCAGAACCCTGGCCCACAGCCATGGAGAGTAACACACCCTTCCCTAATCACTCATCCTATGCAGCATCCTGACCCCAAAATGTGGCCAGTCAAGCCAAATGAGGTGGGCCATACATATATGTGACACACACACACACACACACACACACACACACACACACACACACACACACACACACACACACACACACACACACACACACACACCTCCAGACTGGTCAAACAGTCTGACACACACAAGACCCACCAAATGCAGTCAACCTTTGAGAAGACCCCAATGCAAAGTACTGGTAGCTATAGGCCAATATATCTGACCCAGGACACCCCCTACATATCTTATCCCCTACAAATCTATCTGGAGTCTGCCTGATCACCCCGATCCTGCCTGACTTATATTACTCCACCATGGACTGGAAATCAGACCATGTCAGAACAGAAAATCACTGAGATTCCACCACTGTAATATATCACCAAGATGCTGGACCATTTCCACAGCTCCAGTAGTCACTTGGTTACAGGCATACCTCTCAACAGACTGGATTGTGTAAGAATGCCTAGCATTTGGCCCATAATATTGGTATGTGCATCATCCATCTGTATTCCTCTGGTAAATCACTGTGATGATCTCAGGAGGTATATCACAAGGTACTGAAACAATACATGACAGTGTCAAACATCATATATGTCAGATGTCTGCTAAAACAAACCCTGTAAACCTAGCAACCCATAAATTACTAAGAGAAACAGTCACAATCACTGTATGGCCTATTGTCTCCCCATTATGATATCTCCAGATATCCTGCACCAACAGGTTGAGAGGTATGGCTGCAGCACAAAACAAACTGGACTGGAGTAGAACAGTCCATGGAATGGAGTCCTATATTTACTATAGAAGTTCACACTGGGCATGCTCATACACTTAGAGAATTGTCAGTAGAATCTAGGAATTAACAGGCCTTTCCCACCCAGTGCTCTTCCCATTGCCCTACCTTAGCAGTCCTGCATATATCAGTCACCTTAGAAGTCCCTTTCATCATGTCTCAGCCCTATAAGCTCTGTGGCGTGTGCAAAAACTGTGTAACACTATAATACAAATAACTAGTTAGGTAGGAGTTCTAATCTCATTCCTAGTAAATGTAAAATTCTGCATTTATAAATTAAAGCTTTTGGGTCCTTTCAAACTCAGTACACTTCCTACTGCCCTACTTTGGCAGTCCTGCAGATAACAGTCACCTTAGAAATCCCTTTTGTCAGACCTCACCCCTATAGGCTCTGTGGCACGTGTGATAACTGCGAAAAACTATAGTACAAATATCTAATTAGGTAGGAGTTCTAATTTCAGTGCTGACAAATTTAAGTGTGTGTGTGTGTGTTTATAAGTTAAAGCTTTTGGGTCCATTCAAAGCCAGTACACTTCCCATTGCCCTACTTTAGCAATCCTGCAGATAACAGTCACCTTAGAAGTCCCTTCCGTCAAGCCTCAGCCCTGTAGGCTCTATGGTGCATGCAATAACTGCATAATACTATAGTATGGATAACTAGTTAGGTAGGAGTTCTAATCTCAGTCCTGGCAAATGTAAAAGTCTGTGTTTATAAATTAAAGCTTTTGGATCTATTCAAACCCAGTACACTTCCCATTATCCTACTTCAGCAGTCCTGCAGATAACAGTCACCTCAGAAGTCCCTTTCATGAGGCCTCAGCCCTATAAGCTGTGTGGTGCATGTGATAACTGTGTAACACTATAGTACAAATAACTAGTTAGGTAGGAGTTCCAGTCCCAGTTCTGGAAAATATGTATATTTTAAAGTATTTTGTGATCTCTCTCCCCCAGTACATCACCCACTGCCATACTTTACAAGGGCTGGTGATGTTCCTCACCTTAGAAGTACCTTTGGACAACCTTCACCCTATAAGCTCCATGGCACATGCGATAAATGCATAACACTGTAGTAACAATAGTTAGGTAGGGGTTCTAATCTCAGTCCTGGCAAGTGTGTGCGTGTGTTTGTGTGTAAGAACAGTAACCTGTCTGTGGGGGGGGGGTTGTTGTGTTTGTGTGAGAACCATAAACATTGGGGGTGCTACTTTTTGCTATTGCCCACTCACATGTACTAGTGCCCACATTACAAGGCCCACAGTTGTCATCCACTGTAGAGGGATCTGTAGACACTCTGCAGCCCTATAAGCATTGTGCCATGTGCAATAACTATATGATAGTATGGAATAGATAACAAGATAGGCAGCCCATCTAATCCTTGGATATCACTCCCCACTCAGGAATCATACACAAACACACTCAGGTAGGCAGCAACTCCTACATCAGTAGGTGGCCTGCAAACTGGCTCACAGACAGAACCCACAGTGTGAAAACAGAGGACTCCATGTCAAACTGCTGAACAGTCATGAGTTGAGTCCCACAGATTGTGGACTTGGGTCCCCTCATGTTTGGGATCCACACCTCTGAGGATCAGCCCAATATGAAGGTGCCCTGGCTGGCAATGTTTGCAGATGACTACAAGGTGGGTACTATTATTACCCCCCCCCCACATGAGGTTGATACCCTTCACAAAGGCCTCTCTGAGACCTATGATTGCTGCCAGAACCTTGGACATGAGTTCAATGACAGATGATGTGCAGCCAGCCACTTTGTGTATGACATGGTTCCCATAAAGTAATACATTGATGGTAGTCCACTGAACACTGATGTTGGTATAAGGGAACTGGGGACACAGGTTGACAGTGAGCTGTCTGCTGACCACCACAGTGCCACTGTCTTCCAAAAGTCCTTCCATGTGTCACTTCTCCTGACTAAGGGTGTTGAATCCGGGAAGTAAAAACGACAGTGTTTCCCAGTACTCTCCCCCTTAGTAGCACAATCAATGTGTACTACGGCCCATTTGCCATGTACACCACTGGATACCTGCAACAACAAGAGAGGCTGCAAATGTACCTCACAAAGAGGATCTTAGGTACTACACACTTGCACAATATGGACAGACTCCAACAACTCCAATGAATCTCTGTCTCATATTGGCTACTTAGGTGCGATCTCTGCCTGACATACACAGCCATGTCTGACCCAACCCTGTCAGGAATGCTACATCTGTAGAAACCAATCTGTCCACACAACATGCCCCTAGATACCTCAACCCCATCCTCACAAATAACAGGACATACCTGGAGGGACAGGTTCACAACCCAGAGACTGGCCACGCTATGGAATAAACGTCACATACATGTCAAGCAGAGCACATCACTAGCCCTCTGCAAGAGAAATCAGGAGGAGTGGATGGGGAACTGAATACCCACCCTGGGGATCACTCCAGTGACTATACTCAGTAGACACACTAGGGAGTATCGCCAGGTGGCATGATGCCAGTGTATTCCTATGGACTAGCCTTGTAAAGCCTCTATGGCCATTTGCCACCTACATATGTATGAATCTTTGAATCTATGGATCTCAGTACTGTCAAATGTGTGCATGCATTAGTGTGCATAAAAGTGTGTAAACATATGGGTGAAAGTAACTGGTGGCCTGTCTCAGTACAACTACCAATGCCATACCTTACAAGTGCTGTAGATGTTATTCACTATATATGTACCTTGGGACACTCAACAACCTATAACCTCTAGGGTGTGTATGGTAACTGCATAACGCTATAATACCAATAACTACATAGCTAGGGGTTCTCATATGAGTCCTGGGAAATGTGTGGGTGTGGGTGTGTGTGTGTGTGTGTA